>NW_025953046.1:548079-596692 GCF_022478825.1 Daldinia caldariorum | reverse complement strand
CCCCACCCCCCCCCCCCCCCCCCCCCCCCCCCCCCCCCCCCCCCCCCCCCCCCCCCCGCCGCGCCGCCCCCCCCCCCCTCGATAGTGACCAAATCTTCAACACTTTTCTCTAACCTCCCAGGGCCTAGGTAAAATTTCCCTGTATTAGGTACCTATCTGTAACGCATCCCCTCCGCCATCTTCTCAAATCGCCCTCGCCTTCGCCCTCTCCCCCTCCTCCGCCTGATCCTCCACCTCGACCTCAAACCTCGGAATCCCCCTCCCGCCACAAAACCGCGTCAGGTCGTCCTCCTGGTACAGCTCCATGTTCAAGTCGTACTCCTCGCCGTGCAGGTTCCGGATGCTCGCGCGCCGGAGCCGCACGGTCCCCTGCCACTTGGCGTTGTTCCCGTTCCCGTTCCCGCTCCCGCTCCCGTGCCCGCTCCCGTTCCTGTTGGGCGGCGAGCCGTCCCGGTCGAAGGCCGACGCGTACCGCGTCACGTACGTCACCGCCGTGCTCTTGAGCGCCTGTACGCTGGCCCTGCAGCTCGCGAGCACCCGTGCCTCGCCGTGGCCCAGCCACCGGATCGTCAGCGCGATGTCATACAGGCGCGGGTTAGCTGCTGCTGCTGCTGCTATGACGGGGTGACCGCGTGGATGCTGCGACAGCTGCGACGGCGGCGGAGGCGGCGGCGGCGGTGGTGGTACCACCATGGATGGGAAGTTATTGTTGTTGGCTTGTTGGCGAGGAGGATGCATGCTACGCAGGTGGGCGGGTGGGTAGTTTACCGGAGGGGCAGACATGCCGCGCGAGGCTGGGGGCCAAGAAGGGACAGGGGCAGGGACAGGGACAGGGACAGAGGCAGAGGCAGAGGCAGGTTGGGGCCTGGGGGCCGGTGTGGTCGAGCTGTATGTGGGCTGCGGGGGCGGGGGCGGGCCGGAGCCACGGGGGAGGCAGATGGATAGGGGGCCGTTAATAAGTTCCATCACTAGCTCCTCTGCCTGAGAAAGCGTGTAGGGGGGCTTGGTATTTGGGAAAATCAGTGCTTCTGGAGACTGTCGGCCTGGCGGTGGTGGTGGTGGCGGCGGATTGGTACGGGGCTTGCTGATATTATTACTCCTCTCGTCCCTGACCTCGCGGCCATGAGTGATGGGAACCGTGGAAGAGGCAGGCGTCATTTTGACCTCACCATCTGAGCTGCTCCTGTAAGATGTGGCAGCCGTTGGTGGTGCAGGATGATCAGATAGGAGATTGGAGAAGATGGGTGCTATATCATCCTCATCATTCCCGTCTTCCTCATCCTCATCCTCGTCATCGTCATCCTCGTCGTCGTCGTCGTCGAACCTGGTCTTCTTTAGGTCTGGAGGATATGAGAAACCGTTGGTGTTGATGAATTGCTGGACGGCTTCGCATGACTTGGTATGCAGCGATTCGACGGCAAGCAGAGGAGTAGAACGGGAGTCGGAGGAGAGAAGCGCTTCCCGGGAGCTCTGGTTGGACCGAATTGCATACGCTTTGAAGTCTCCTAGAACATGCTTGACGGTGACTACGGAGACAACGTCATGCTTTGCCAAGAAAAACTCGCAGTTGTCTAGAAATATGTGTTAGTGAATGAATGGCTACCTCTAGGTTAGGTAGTCAGAGAGTAACGATTTGCAAGGTACTTGCCTATTATTTGTCCCCTGTAATCGAAGACCATGGTCGAGGGTGCCATGTTGGATTTTGACTGACGATAAGAAGACGATTGGGAGCCCTGAGAGACTTGATCGCAGGAACGTATAAGCATTGATGTGAACTTATGAACCGTAAGCTTGAAGTTGAGCAGTTTCGATCGATCTACAGATGTGCCGTCTTATATACACACAGCGTGAGGCGAAAGAGAAGGTCCGCGTGCAACCGTCCATCTTAACACTTAAACTAAAACTCAGTCTCATGCAGCATCTTACCAAAAAGAAGTGAGGCAAACTATGTGGCAGTGGATCTATCGACGACTTGTCTTGACCCCGAGGGAAGGGGTCTCAGCCCAAGCAGGGTCCGTATGACATAGGTAACATCACGAAGAAGGATACATCCCGACGCGCATCTTGGGAACCAATAAGACGCAGGAAACTGTATGCATCGCTGATACGTCAATGGCTGCAGAGGCTGACTAACGGTGGTAATAATAATATAGTAAAGCTGCACACGGAAATCTAGGTCTCGGCGGTGCTGGGCGGGCATTCCCGGCAGCATCTTGAGAGAGGGTTGCACGGGGAATACCTTTCCTCTCTGCCGGCAGAGATGGGTACCGGCCCCCAGGTAATACGAATGAGATGCACGACTTAGACGCAAACACCCCGTGTTGATCAGTTTAAGGAAAGACTTTTCAGGGAAGACCCTGGGGGTTGGGCAGGATTTTTGCCACTGTAAGCTGTCCGTCTATCCTGAAAACGTACCCCAAAGATGACGATTATCATCGCCCCGAGACACACCTGTGCGAAAAGCTGCAGAGGTATGGCGTCTAGGAACCCCTCGGGTCGGACGCGGAGTCGCAATGGGCGGGATATGGAATAATACCGGGCCAGCTTATGAGACATTTATGGCCAATGAAAAACAAGGCGGACAATGGGCGGGCGGGCGGTTCGAACCTTGGAACTGTTGGGAATTTTTAGCAACATTCTACAAGGACTAACTACCTGTATTATGAAAAGATGGTTATCTGTACCATACCGGAGGCACACCTAAGGTAGGCAGCTAAGGTAACTATTGCAACGTAGGTATTTAGCTTGTGTGCTATGAAAACATCGGAAGACGAGAAAGGAATTCTCCCCAAAGGCGGATGGGTTCACTAAGGTTATATAACGTGCGACTAGGTAAGAGGAAGCTGCAGCTTCTAAGCAGTAAGAATTTGATTGAACCAGTCTCATAGCTTGTAGGTAATTCACTTTCTGTCGTTTCCCTTCGGTATGCCAGCGTTGCCCGTAAGGCATAATCCGAGGCTAGCTAGGTAGCTGGAGGTAGCTAGATCAAAAGAGATCTGGATCCTTAGCCATCGAATGACTTATCTTGGTACTGACTACCCGTCTAGACTCTGTATTACAAGGCTACAGATGGGACTGATGTTTTGGGCGTTTGCTATTGGACGCAACGTGCCGAAAAGATTCGTCCTCTGTAGTGGAACCGTTGAGGCAAGAGGAAGAAATGATCAGCATTGTTACTCCTGCTTATATTCCTGCTTCGACCCCCAATTGGGCTCTGGCAATGCTGCTTCAAGACGTCACAGTGAGTAACGGTAAGATTCGCCAAGGGACCGCCACGACAACGATATTGCTGATTATATCCCAATTTGTGAAACCCGCCACAAGCCACAATCAACTTGTCCAATCGCCCTATTTCTTAGCTCAACACAGATTAAGATGGAACAGAGGTAGTATAGGTAGTATTACATTTAATACAATATCCTTGCTGCCTTGGTGGGGGGATACCCTCTGACGGGATGCATCCCGGCGCGCCACACCTGCTTGTCGCGCATCTACCTACCCTCCAATTGACAGTCGCTCAAGCCGTGATTTCACAGCATCTACTAACGCCGTCTCACGCTCGATGAGCCCCTTTACTTGGTTGATCTTTGCTTTTCGGAGCTCCGATGGTATGCGCAGATCTGTTGTTGACGCGCTTAGTCTTTCCTCTCCTTCTTCGGTCGACGCGCCTAGCTTCTCTGCTTCCTCCACAAGCTCTTCTTTCAATCGCGTCACTTCTTCATATCTCTTTTTGGTCATCTTTAGCCTAGATGGTCCAGGTGCTGTTGTAGACCCGAATAACGTGCCATCCAAGGCATTGACCTCATTAATCCAAGCCTTCTCCTTATCACTCAATTCTCGGCTAGTCCCCTTACTGACTAGCTTTCGCATCTTTTCTAGCCTTCGGCTAAGGGCTTCCCCTTTCTCCCTTACATTTTGTATCCGCCTCACCATTGCAGCATTGCTTGATTCTGGGTTGCTTTCATCTTGATCCTCCCCAGTGATAGCCTCAACCCTAGCCTTTACTTCGCTTGCCTTGATAACTTGCTGCTTAAGTTCTGCCTGTAGCTGAACACATCGTCGGAATACCTCGGCAGCTGCTACGCCCAGTTTATAGGTTTCATCGCTGAGTATTTGATGCGCTTCTGTAAAAATTTGTAGGGTTGCTGGGGAAAGTCGGACTTCCTGATTGACTATGGTCTTCTGACGACCGGTTCGCAGCTGACTCAGTAGCTTTGGTAGCGCCGAACCCATGTCGAAGGAGTGTGATGGCTGGAAGACAGGGCGAGGCTCGTAGAACTCTAGGGGTTGCACCTCCGCATCCTTGTCAAAGGAAGGCGAGGCGGACCGAACGGGGGCGAGGTCGTCTTCTGGCGTATCAAATATTAAGGCAACTGGATCGAATGGCGTTGCGGACAATAAGAAGTAGCCAAGATCAGGGTCACGAATAGCGACCGAGGCGGTTAGTGGAAACTGCGTATCGCCTTGGGCTGTACTCGTATAGAGACGCTCTCTAGTTGAACTCTGTCCGTTAACAAGCAGGTCGATTCTAAACTCGGATCCGGCTTGCGAATCACCTTGTAGTTCGCTTTCCAGGCGGAAGACCCATGGTGATAGAGAAACATGTGTAATACTGGAAGGATGAGTGATAAAGAAGGAATATCTAGAAGTAACGTCCGGGCTGAACGTTGGCCAGGCATTCTCAGTGACTTCTAGAGAATTCAATATATCCATGCTCTGAAATGTTAGCAGAGACGGAGATCCGGCTAGGCGCCCCATAGCCTTGGATTTATTCCGAGGGGGAAGCCACTGAGCTTGGACGCCATCCAGGTCTAGACATACTCGTAGCTGACCGCTAGACGAGAGTAAGCATATGACGGGGAGTGATAAGCCTTCCCCTTCGACATCTTCCATATCTAGCTCATCTTCCTCTCCCATCATTAACTCATCAGTGTCGAGCTTTTGCCCGATGACGAAAATATCCGTCAGCTCCGTATCCAAGTCGTCTTCACTTTCCGGACTTAGCTCAAGGTCAAAGGGCCCTTGTAAGCGAGGAACTACACCAGGTCGTGCAGGCCGAGTATAAATCTCCGTGGGCGGTTCTCCAGGTGGGCCCTCAATGATTCTAGGTTCTTGGTTGTCGAGGTCCGACATCCAGTCTAGCTGTTGCTGAGCAAGTAACTTTGCTTGCCCGGACACGTTTGGATCATCCTCGATTGCAGCAAGATTCCCGACGATCGAGATAGAGAGCGAAGGAATCAGCGTAGGCGGCGGGGCCCACTGGGTTGGCAGTAGAGGGCATAGGGCGTATACATCTCCCTCTCGCATCGCAATCCAAAGGGTCATTGGCGACCAACCACCAGAGCCTCTGCCGGCGAAACACGCTGCCGCAACATCCATCTCGAAAGAATCTGGGGAAAATCCCTTATTTGTGACATCAGGAGAGGTGGCAAAATTTTGATCTAACGAAGTGCCATCCGCAAGTTTCTGCAGATCAATAGTAAGGGTGGGAGAGTCAAAAGACCATCGGTCCTTTTGAGAAAGCTCCCAAACTCTTACAACAGCATCTTTTGTAACCGTTACTAACGCAGAGCCGTTAACCCCCAATGGATGCCATAGGGTTGAAGCAATTGGTGAACGGTTCATAACGTGTGTTGTTGGTCCCAAGGTCCATGACTTTGGCTTAATGGCATCAAGGCCAGGCGCTGTGAGGTGGGACGAGTCGGGTAAAAGGATTATACGGACAGTATGAGAAGTGACAACTGCCATGAAGTTCGCGTACGGTGAGATAACGAGCTGCTGGATGTCGCTACCAACAGAGGTTGTGATGGTCTGAGAAAAGTTAGCTACTTGGTGACATGCCTCGGTGATATGCAAAATGCGTGCGACAAGTATCACTTACCCGGAAACCTTCGGCACATCCACTCTCTATTGATTCCCTTAGCGCATCGTCATCATCATCGAAGCTATCCGTATCCTCGCGCTTGATTCTGATGCCACCGTGGGCCTTAGCTTGTTTCTCTTCCCATCGTTCTTTTAGGTAAAGCAAATCCGCCCATCTGATTTCTTTTCCAACAGCGATGAAAACTTCGGTGCCACGACGAGCAATTGTTCGTCGAGGACCATCTTTCGAGATGGCCTTGGAGATATAAGCGGAAGCGTCTTGGGTCTCGCTGGCATTAGGTACAAAGAGGTCGTGACCGGGCGAAGGTGCCGACAGCCAGGCCGGGGTATAACTTTTGATCTTGGGCATCTTTTTCGCGGCTGGGTGTGTAAGAGATGTGCTGTCGTTAGCAGAATCGCATTTCCGCCTGTTCAGCGATGCAGGAGAATATTGACAGCTTCCCTCTGACTGGGTTCAATGTAGGTAAACTTTCAATCTAAAGATTCGATATAAGCTGTTAACTACCTTAGGTAGTTAAAGTGTGGTAGCGGTAATGTTTGTTTTTGCCCTGCCAAGCTGGTTGTGATAAGCTCTGGCAAAGCTATGGTAAAACGATGTGTGTACATGGAAAGATTCAAGATTGAGGTACTCTGAGAATGGTTGCTATGGAATATTTGGTGGCGGGAAAATTAGTTGTACATGCCCCAGTTAGGTACCTCTAGGCTCTAGGCTCTAGGCTCTAGGATCGTGTGCAGGGCCCAGGCGGTACCGGGTACGGCTGTACCTGTATCAAGCATAGCAGCATGACAGCTAAAAAAAAAAACTAAAAAACCCCCCAGCGCGATCTGACACGGTAAGTACGGTCTAGAAACGCGCATAGGAGCATCCTTGGATGTTTCCTTGTAAAATTTAACAAATCAGAAGCAGCTTTATCAATTAAATAGTGGGCCTAAAGCTTCAGCCTTCATCAAATCAACCAAATCAACGTCCCTGACGTTCACTTTCAATTTCAGCCTTCTCATGCATTTATTTCATCTAATTCACATACGAGTTTACCTAACACCTTAACTTAGGTACCTACATAGACGGACACCATTTTAATACCTAACGACAACAATTATTCATTCCACAATGGCTTCCGCAGTTCGTTCGACCGTCGATAGATTAGATCGCCCTAGCGCATATTATACCAGTCGGGTAAGCTCTCTCTTATTATTCATGGTTTCGGCTGGTTTTGGCTTATCGCAAAGCTGTTGTGACTGACAATTTTCGAATTGGGAATAGAACAAACGGAGACGCCCCGACCATGGACGGGAGAATAAAGATGGCGAGGCCGAAGCCAACCCCCCAGCAGAAGAGGCTCCGGAAGATCCTCTGAAGAATGCCACAACTCTATATGTCGGAAACCTGTAAGCTCATTGCAATACCGCCTTCCTTTTCTCCTGGACCGAACGTTAACACCATTATTCAAGTTCTTTCTACACAACCGAGGAGCAAGTCTATGAGCTATTCTCAAAGTGCGGCGAGATCAAGCGTCTAGTAATGGGATTGGATCGATTCAACAAGACCCCCTGCGGCTTTTGTTTCGTCGAGTATTATACCCACCAGGATGCATTAGACTGTATGAAGTACATAGGTGGTACCAAGCTTGACGAGCGTATAATCCGAACAGATCTAGACCCTGGTTTCGAAGAAGGCCGCCAGTACGGCCGAGGCAAGTCGGGCGGTCAAGTGCGAGACGAATACAGAGATGACTACGATGAAGGCAGAGGTGGTCTAGGTAGAGCACTCCAGAGCGAGCGGGAACGCGAGGGAGAACGGAATAGGGAACGAGATCAGCACATTGAAGAAAGCTACGGACGCCTAAGATAAGGCTGCTGATTCGTGCTGATTGTTGATACCCCCAAAATGATAATAGGTTAAGAGATATACATGATTAATAGGTGGTCATCCGCAATTCGCGACACGATTGGGTCTCAGGGTGGTGAAGTGACCAGTTTCATTTATTTCATTGCATGCCCGGTATAGGTTAGTATATAGAGAAGTATATCTGCCTCTCTTGTTTAAGTACAATAATGTACAATTCGTCGGAGTATGCTGTGTGCAGCCGCCTCAGCTCGCCGCATGAATATATGCCTCCCAATGGATGTTCATTGTTTAATAGCCCGGTGACATATGTCATAAAGTGATATATAGGCGTGGAATTGTCTCGATCGCTGGAATGTGACGAATATGTTTAATAACCAGGAGGGTTCACTCTTTGCGACACTCTCGTCCACTTTGGGAGCTCTGTTCCCGAGCGTTAGCAAGCTCCCTATACTTACCTTAGGTACCTACGTAGTAGGTACTTATGATTCTCAGATTGGAAACAAGTAAAAACATACTATGAATGCCCTTTCTATATCGCTTTTCTTTCCTGTCGAACATGGTGTATTTGTCTTTGGGTAGCATCTCGGCCTCGGTGGGCATCGTTTCCTTCCACGTCTCAAGGGCCTTCAGCGTTTCGCCCTTCTTTGCCAACGCATTTTCTATTGTTTCTACTACCGAATCAACGGCACGGAGTCTCTTTCGTTGCCGTGCTTTCTGGAATCGGGATAGGCGCCATGGGATCTTCCTATAGAATCCGTAGGGTTAGCATAACGCTGCCAAACGTGTCTGGAAACCTAGGTAAGTTAGCTAAGAATTGGTTATTCTCTCACATACCATAACAGACCGCCGCATAGCGGACTTGTCACTCTGAATGCGCCGAACATGGTGGATGCTAAAACTGCTCGACGATTCAGAACAGCTTCGGAGCAAATCGCGATTAGAAAAGTTGAATGAATTGATAGCGCACGAACCACACAGCCATATAGTCACACTAAACATAGGTACATAGGAAGCCTCCACAATTCCGTTTTGCTTGCATGCATGTACCTAAGTACATAACCAACCTATCCACATGCATCCCCACTTAAAGGCACGGCGTTCACGGTTCTACACCTGAACCACTGAACCATGTACCTATTGAATTAACCTACCTAAAGCTTCGCTTCCATTCAAGCAGCGCATCTCTTCAACCCCCGTCGCAAATGGTCGACAGATAAAAAAAACCACCACCAAACATGTCGTATTATTTCGCCATCGTCGGCACGCAAGATAACCCGCTGTTCGAGTATGAATTCGGGACGTCGAAGCAGGGCGGCGACGGCCAGCCGCATTTCACCGAGCAGGCCCGCCATATGAACCAGTTCATCGTGCACAGCAGCCTGGACATCGTCGAGGAGGTCCAATGGGGAGGCGGTCAGATGTGAGTGTGCTTTTTTATATTCTGTTTCGGTTGCGCGCGCTGGAACAATCAGCTAATTGCGCATGTTTCTCGATATCATCAAGGTACCTCAAGTGCGTCGACAAGTTCTTCAACAACTACGTGTCTTGCTTCATAACCGGCGGCAACGTCAAGTTCCTCCTGCTGCACCAGCCGACCATGCCCGTCTCCACGACGTCCACCCGATCTTCTACGTCGATAGGCGCGAACCCGATGAGTCCCCAGACCGAGGAGGCCATCAAGAACTTCATGCTCGAGGTCTACGAGAATTGGGTTAAGGCTATCATGAGCCCTTTCTACCGCGTGAATATGGAGGTCCGCAGCCCGGTATTTAGACAAAGGGTTGCTGCGGCTGGAAGGAAGTATCTATGATTCGGCATAACAGGGCAGACACCTGCATAAGACGATTGTAATGTAATCATGCATGGCGTTGGGAGTTTAGATCGGTCATGGCATGAGGTACTCTAGAGATTTGCCTCATACCTAGGTGCTTTTTAGATTTTTGGAATAGGTACTGTTTCAGTTATTCCACAACATTTATCATCACATCAAGCATCCAGACATAAAAGAGTGAGTTTACGGCAAAGCATAATGCAATGCAAGTATATTCAGCATGCCGTAGCACGATCCGAGGCTATCTTGTCCTTAAGACGCCAATTCTCTCAAAAGTCATCGCGCGACCATGAACCGTAACGTAAAAACCACCAACGCCGATGTCAGAATGTGTATCATGCCAATAATCCTTAATGTAGTAACACAAATCCCCAACTTCTATTACACGACATGCCCTGCTTTGTATGTTGTGTTGTGCCGTGCCGGTGCCCACTAACTTGTATTGGTGAAAAATTACTACGGACAGGCAGGCCAACCAAAAGCGTAAAGCATAGAGCACAGGACACGCTTAACCACCGAAACCGTACAGGGTGCGGCCCTGTCGCTTCAAGGCGTAGACGACGTCTAGGGAGGTGACGGTCTTGCGCTTGGCGTGCTCGGTGTAGGTGACGGCGTCACGAATAACACCCTCGAGGAAGGACTTGAGGACACCACGCGTCTCTTCGTAGATCACTGAGTAATCTGTTAGTATAACTATTCCAATCTAATCTTGGTACAAGACGAGAAACTTACTAGCTGAAATACGCTTGACACCACCACGACGAGCGAGACGTCGGATAGCGGGCTTGGTGATACCCTGAATGTTGTCACGAAGAATCTTACGGTGGCGCTTGGCACCGCCCTTTCCAAGACCCTTACCGCCCTTGCCGCCTATTCATGAATATATTAGTTAGGTAAACATTTAAAGCGTTGAATGTATTTAATTGAAATCAAGTCGCGTTGGGATACCCCAAGTTTAATTGAGACGCGTCTGGGAGGCGATGGCTTCGCCAGACCCGCCCAATCAAAGGGTACCCCTCCTCTCTGCAGGATTTCCAGGATGCGACAGGAAGATAAAGACTAATTAAAAACGTGATGCACTTACGTCCAGTCATCTTGAATGAGGTTGAGATATAATTTGGTTATGTTTTAGTGATGAAAAGGGTATGAAATGTGGATGGTATTGATGGCAAATCGCGATGAGATAGATGTGTTAAGTTGATGATGGATAAATGAAGAAAGAGGAAAAATAGAACCTGCAAGAAACAGAAGAGAAGAGGTAGGCTTTTATGTGGATAGAGGAGGGGTGTTACTGATTCGAATTGTAGGGAAGTAGCTAGTCTAATTTGGGGCAATCCGGCATCAGCCTGGGGGAACATTTAAAAAATAAAAAATAAAATAAAAAATGCGACTTGTTACGTCTGATTATTTTCTTATTTATGGTGCCTTGAAAATGCGTTATTCTACGCTGCTTTGGCGCTTGGTTGTCAATTTCCCTTTTAGGCCGAATTTCTCTGATTTTTTAATGGAGACCCTTGCATTTGGACCGTGCGTTGTTCTTTTCCAGAACTTATACGCAAGTGGGGCACACAGCTCAAAGACATCCATGATCCTGTCAAGGATATTTACAGTACCTTTTTCACGTGATTCACTTTATCTAAGTAGGTAGTTAAGTGTTAATTTAGACTTTCAAAGGTTCCGTGGATGGAATGCTGGAACTCCCGAACTTAGGTACCTTAGGTACTTATACCAGTCAGTCATACTGCATGTATATTCGGTAGATCTCCAAGACTCAATATCGTTTACACGGGTCCTTAGATATTTCTATGAAGAAAAAAAAAAGGACCTATAATTATCCTGAAGGTTGAAAGTCGCATATCGTATACCCTACACCAACTAACCCTAGAAAAGTCAAAATTATTCTGTTCGTGAAGTCTTCCGTATCATTGAAGAAGCAGGACGAGCACCTAGTGGATTTAGCCGCTCACCCCGTACGTATTACTATACACCTTTTTTTTTAATCACCATGCAAGCCTTTGCTACCTATACACAAGACCACCGTAGTTTCCTGGCAGTGGTAGACATAAAGTACCACTAGAATTCCCCAAACGCCGATGCATATGCCTCTCCAGACCTCGTAATGTCAAATACCCGTAAGGCCGAAACTTATCACTTATAAGGCCGTGCCGCATTCGATGTCGAACCTCCCCAAAGACGTTCAACGCAATGCCTGGGAAATACTCGATTCTAGCCGAACCTCCCTTATGCCGCTATAACCATGGCATTTAAAAGAAACTCCGCTTAATAAACACAAATGCTTCCGCCGTGTCTTATTATCATGCCATCATAGAATCGTCAAAGCTGTCATCATCTTCAAGGCTCTCGATGGCTTCTTTGATTTGTTGACTTGCCTAATTCCTTCTCGTTAGAATATCCACACGTGCAACAAGGGGGGATTTGAGACGAACCTTGGGATCTAAATTTAGAGCAATCGTGAAATGCCGCACGGCGGCACCCTTGTCATTCAAGGTCTTATATAATTTCCCGAGGAGGAAATGCACAGTAGCCTCGTCGGGAGCGAGTGTCTTCAGGATATCAAGTTCCTTATGCGCTTCATCGAGTTGATTGAGAGCCAATAGAGCTCTAGCTTTCTTGTATCGAGTTTGAGCGGCGTGTGGAGCAAGTTCGGTGGCCTTAGTAAAATATTCGAGTGCCTTGACAATCTGTCGCTGCTTCTCAAGGACATTGCCGATACAGCATATCAGGACAGCATTGGTAGGATTTATAATGGATGCTGAGTGGAAATGTATATAGGCCTTGTCATAGTTGCCAAGTTTTTCATATACCCTACCAATACCATAATATGCGTTGTAATGCCGACGATCGGCTGATATTGCTTGACGATACGCCGTGAGCGCCTTCTCATACTCTTCATTTGAAACATGTTCGTGGCCCTGTAAAGTAAACGCATAAGCAAACTTGGGGTTTAGTTGGGTAGCCCGCTTGAAGCATCTCAATGCTTGTTCATGGTCTCGAGCGAGCGACCAAGCGTTGCCAAGTGCACACCAGGCCTGGGGGGAATGCCATGACATATCGACAAGTTCGTGAGCAAGGAACGATAAATCCGTCTCTCTTTTGAGGAACCATAAAATGGTCGAGTAGACTTCCATATCTTCAAAGCGAGTAGGAGCCAGTATCCGTAATCTTCTATAAAACTTCTCCGCCTCCGCGTATGCTGCTTGCTCGTAGTATGCCCTTCCGATTTGCGAAAGCACCCACGGCGTTTCTTGATGCGTCCGTGGCAGCGACGTATAGAAGATCAAAGCTTCGGCACACCGATATCGTGATAGTGCCAAATAGCCGGAGCCGAATTTCCTTAATAATTCTAGTAGGAACTTTAACGTTTCCTCAACTTTGATAGATTCCGGCTCTGCGGATTTCGTAGCAGGAGGATAATGGACCTCTTTAATCCGTGGCACTTCCGCCGGGTCTACGTCCATACTATTCTCCTCCAACGGTTTCCTGTTACCACTAATAGCTCTGCCGACATTGGAACCGCTCGAATTGGGACGTACAATTCTTGAGATAGGGGGTCTAGCCTTCTTCAATTCTCGTGTTGGACCAACAGTTGACGCGGAGTTAGCTTTTGCATTAGCGCCTCCGAACGGATTTAATCTTGCGCTCCGTCGTTGGGGGGCGCCAGGTTCGTCCGGCCGTTGCCTTGGTTGCACGAGGTGACCAGATACAGTCCTCTTCCTCTCTATGCCAGACGCACTAGAGGCAGTCGGCCTAAGGAGAGTAGAATTGTGCTCTGGAGGGAAGTCTTCTTGAGACTTATCCTGTAGCTTCTGAGCTCTCTTAGTGCCTATTCGGTAACCTATCTTTGAAGGCATATCCATCTGATTAGGCTCGATAGGCTGTGCGTTCCTCGTCTTTCTGGCAGGAGCTTGAGGGGGCTCAGGTGGGTGATTAATCCTCGGTATGTTCGAGTCGGTATGGTTTGTTGTTGGCGTCTCAACGCTTTCAAAGCCGGTTTCGGGGGCGGTGGTGGTAGCCATCCTAGAGCGAGCCGCGTTGATTTTAGATACAAAATCATTCTCACCAGAGAGGAAGTTAGCGCCCAGGAGCATCTCGTTTCCAGCTGTCGACCTTTGTGAATCGAATGGGTCAACCATCGTATCGTAAACCGCAGAACGGGACGCTGCCTTCTTAGGTTGGGACTCCGCTATATTAGGTGCAGTACTATCCTTTTGCTCCGAGAGAATTCCATTTAGCTGGGCCGTATTTGAGCTATCAATTAGCATGTCGTTCAGCTTGAAAATATTTGCTGTCCTAACGTCGGCACCCATATCACACAGAGCTGTGAATGCATCCCACATGAACGGATTTAACTTGAGCGCTTCTTCAAAGTGGATTATGGCCTTATTTTTGTCATTGTGGGCCCGGTAGAGCCTCCCAAGCAAGCATGCAGTACTTGCTGAGTCCGGATGCTGCGCTCTATTCGTTGCGTTGTGCTTGCCCAGACTTGACTTCCTAGACCATGAACTTCTCGACTTTTCCAATGCTGTGATCCCATCTTTATATTGCCCAATCACGAGGCAGCACTGTGCAAATATATATGAACAGGAGACATTGCTTCCACGGTAACCGACGGCTTTGCTGATTTCGTAAGCTGAGTGGTAGTCACCAAGTCGGAAATGGCAGAGTGCAAGGAGATATGGCGAGTCGCTCGAGCGAGGATCGTGGGCGGCCAATCTTTCAGCAAAGAACAGTGCACTTTCATAGGACATATTGTCGAGATGATAGTAAACAATTTGCTTCAACTGGCCCGTAACGGCCGAGCTTGTAGGGCCCATCTTTGGGATAAAGATGGTACGATGGATAGTATTCGGATAACTGAATCTATTCGCGAATGGCCATATGGTCGCGTAGAGGAGACGGTGCAGTTAGGTTGTCGACCTTGAAAGGATGTCGGGGGTCAAAGCAAGGAGCGGTAGACTAGGAGAATAGCTGGGTTGCGTGCCTTCAAAGACAACGGCCTTGACAATGATTAATTAGTGTTGATAATGGATTAAATTCGGGATAACCGAAGCGTAAGAATCGTTATGAAGAGAGCGAAAACTACCCGTCGGAGGTGAAGAAATGGAAGTAGGTTTCGACTTGATCCTGGTTTTTCGTAGCAGGCATCTCTAATCACTGGTTAACTTGGGACTGGGAGCGTGAATAGACTCGTTAGAATCTCTCCCATCAACACGCCGTCACGAGAAAGGCGAATGTTAAAAAGGTGGCGAGACGACGACGATATTGCCTGGTAGGCTACCCAGCTCCTAGCCCAAAAAGCAATATACCCCGGCAATACCATTCAATGGTATTTAAATTTGTCTTATTTTCGTAGTATGGTTAGGTGCGAAGTAGGTAGTGAGTGGGATGAAGAAAATCATCAGGTACCTAAACCGTACATAGTAGCGGTTTTCCGCCTTGTCGCAGTTCCAGTCCAAGCTTTCCTCGCGATTTGGCATGTTATGGTGGATAAAACCGTTGTCAAGGGGGTTAAATGAGATTTGATTGGTTAGATTGGTCATACGCAACCGGACAGTACCTGCCAGAGCAACCATTGGGCGCTAAATAAAAAGGCGTAGGCTTTGAAGTAAACAGCTGCAGCCAACCACCCCCACCTGCCGCTCTTTGACTTCAATGTACTGTATACCTATACATACCTACCTAGGTACCTAGCCTAGGTACATTGATGTATGTAATGTAATGTTCCATCCACAAGCCGCCCTCTCATTTCCAGCCTCGTAGATAAAGCCACATCTTTCATTCATTGAAGTGCATTCGTCTCAGCTACTTGTAGTCTTGTGACATCTAACAATCAGACGCATACCTAATTCCCACACAAAACTCTCTTATTCTCTATTATTGTTATTACTCTGCCTCTCCTCAAACCCGAAATCTTGCAATGGCACAAAAAGCACGAAAAGACACGGCAAAGGCCAACGCAGCTGCGTTAAAAAACCTTCACACCGGTACTCTTACCATCAATACGCTTTTCGTATTATTCAACTTCATAATCAAAAAGCGATCCATCTTATTATACGTCCTCCTCTCAATCCCCAGTTTCATATGCGAGTACTTCTTGGAAGCATCGGGACGGCCTAGATATGACCCTTCAACGAAGGCGCTTCAGAGAGCCGGCGAAGACTTGTCTGCGCCTGGGCTTACCGAGTACATGTTCGACGTTATCTGGGTGACATGGGCATCCGTCGTGCTCGCCATGCTTTTCGGTAACTGGGGGTGGCTCCTCTGGACTGTTGTACCTGCTTACGGGGCTTATAAGGGGTTTGGTCTGCTTGGTGCAGCTCGCGGAATGGCCGGCATGCAAGGACAGCAGCCGAGCAATGCCGCACCAGTGGCAGCTAACAGGAAGCAAAGACGTGCAGCTTAGGCCAGGGTTATACATTTATATCACCCAGCGTTGCATCATTAGGAATCTTTCCATGTTTTCAAAGTTCTATACTTGAATCAATATAATTGCTCATCTAGTTCAGTAACCTATGACAATCCAGCTCCTCAGTCCACTGATCCAGCGTGTCTTTGTCAGCATCTCTGACGATGATATGAATATCTACAGTATCCAAGTCAGCAATGTTCAACGTAAGTTTTATAGGCGTTGATCTGAACGGTATCCTATAAGCGAAGTTATACGTACGCTCTAGTGCCCTCACGCTTTGCAGCGCAATCCAGTTCTTGAACCACAAGACTTTCTCATCTCCTCCTGGGCCTAATTTGTCCACGAAGAACCTTTTTATAAATCTCCTGATAATCTCACGGCTTTCGGGGGTCATATCCCCAGTCTCAGGGTCCGTAGGGATTGCTGTTCTTGACCAGACGACTATGTGAGTCATGTTTGGCATCATGCCATAGGGCCAGTCATTGATGAGGACTCTATAGTCAGACGGATCATTAAATGGAGTGGTGGATGCTGGTTTGAAAGGAGGAGAGCCCCAAGCTTTTGGTAGTCGGTGTTTCATAAGATAGTTCGTCATGGATCCGTATTCAGCCTTGATCTCCGCGGTCCATCGCATATATCGTCTCAAATCGGATGGTTTTCGCTTGAGGACGGAAAGGTTATTTTCCTCTAAGCACCAGGTTGAGCCACCTATGTGCCACGGAAAAATGAATGAGAAGCAGATAAACCCCTACCTATGATCTTTTTTACGTCTTCCCAGTCGTGATATTGGTATTCTTCATCGGTTAGAGATAAAACCCACTTATCAACATCCGTCAAGGGGAATGGTGCATCTTCAGGGGCAACTGGAATCGGGACGTCACTCATGTTAAGCCTCAATGTTGGAATCGCAATTTGATAATGAGTCGTAAATTTTGATTACATTTAGTAAGTGATGCGTTGTCACTTGCATGAAGCTTGAGAATAAGCAACACATATGTTTTTGAGGTAGGTATGTTAGGTTAGGTACCTATTAGGTAACTGCACCTGCTAAGCATCCATGTCCCTATACAAAATTCACAGCCACAGAGCTTCGTCGTCACAAGTGACAACAGCCACACTATCTCGGGGTCGTGGGCACCGTACCTATACTGTATTGCCGATTAAGTTAAGTACCCCCACAGCTGCATATAACCGTTGCACGCATCATGTGGGGTAGATATTCCTATACACGCATACATGATGTTGTAATTGACGGCCGTATGCATAATTGATAGAAAACCCTAGTGCCGAGCGGCCGGTCTAGTCCGCTTTTGCGCCGGGCGGTAAACTCAACAAATGTTTAATTGTGGTGCCACTTATCAGCGATTCCCCCGAATCCCCCGAATTTAGGAGATTAAAAAAATTAGAGGGCAGATCCAAGGGTGTCAACTCCGACATCCACAACGATATAAGCTGCAGCTCAGCAGAATTCACCTCCGTTCCCCCCTCATCCTCTCTTGCGGGAGTAGGTTTGTTTAAGTTGCTAGCAGGCAAGATATTTCTTCAAGGAGCGCAGTTCCGCTACAATTTATACGCAAATAAACAGGCGGCAACTGAAAGCCACAATGGCGACGCCAGTTCCGTTATCTTCCAAAGCCTACATCGACGGGATATATATCCCTGCCGGTCTACTAGTGCTTGGAACATTCATTGTCAAAAAGGAATGGACGCCTGCTGCAGCTCTTGTTGCAATTGCTCTAGGATTCCTGAAATACTTCCGCTCGTGTATGTGTATCCTGTAATGCTCCCTTTCTCTCTTATAGGCATCTAACTAATTGTACTACGCAGTACCCAAGAAGATCTTGAAGCCAGATGTATTCCAGGAATTCGAATTGAAAGAAAAGACAATTATTTCCCACAATGTCGCCATGTTCGTCTCACCTCCCACAGCAGCTCGTTTCCTTCAGTTGACTTATTATTTCTTTTCTATTTTCTAGTTACCGATTTTCCTTGCCCGCTCCGACTTCCATCCTCGGTCTTCCAATTGGTCAACACATCTCAATTGGTGCTGTCCTCCCGCAACCCGATGGTTCTACTAAAGAGATTGTGCGATCTTATACGCCAATTTCTGGCGACCACCAGCCTGGTTACTTCGACCTCCTCATTAAGTCGTACCCGACAGGTAACATCTCGAAGCACATGGCATCACTAGCCGTGGGCCAGACGATCCGTGTAAGGGGACCTAAGGGCGCTTTCGTTTATACTCCTAACATGGTCCGTCATTTCGGAATGGTTGCCGGTGGTACTGGTATCACTCCCATGCTCCAAGTTGTGAGGGCCATTATTCGAGGACGACCCACGGGTGATCGAACGCAGGTGGACTTGATCTTCGCCAACGTAACCGAACAAGATATCCTACTAAAGGAAGATCTCGATGCTCTGGCCAAAGAGGACTCAGGTTTCAGAGTTCACTATGTTCTCGACAAGCCTCCTGAGGGATGGACCGGTGGCGTTGGATTCGTCACTGCTGATATGGTTGATGTAAGTTTTCTTCCTGCCGAACGCGCCCCAAGCCATAAGCTAACAAATAATCATTAGAAATGGTTACCGAAGCCTGCTCCTGATGTTAAGATACTGCTCTGCGGTCCACCTCCCATGGTCGGTGGGTTAAAGAAGGCAGCCGAGAGTCTCGGTTTCCAGAAGGCTCGTCCCGTCAGCAAGCTGGAAGACCAAGTCTTTGCTTTCTAGATAGAGTATTAGACATGGTCACTACCTATCTTCTACTGATGATAGTTGCTAGATAATCTGCGTGGGTTATCTGGCTTCCAATTCTCGGGAAGCTAATATTCTAGAAAAGGGGGAATAAGCGTCTATCTTAATTGGTTCATAATACCTTTTTAGATAAATGAATCCACAACAAATAACCTGCTTGTAAAATTAAGGGACCCCACGTGAATATGGCTCGTATTAGGTTGTAGAATGTCGTTCTGACATTGATCATGTGAGTATCTAACCTTCCCAAAGATGGCGTCCAAACTCTTTTTGCTCCGGTAGTGATTTTTAACTAGGCTGACTTGGAGACATTAGGTAATCAGGTAGATATAGGTTGTTTGAGGCTAGCGTTTATTTCTAGTTACGGTGTTTAGTTCAACTATATGGCACTCATGCTTCCTTTATTTTGTGTAGCGCTAACTCATCCATCTATGGAGGCTGGAAAATGCGTATGATACTATTTATCAGCGTTGTAGTCGTTTCTAGGTCCGTTTACGTATGATGTAGCATTGAGCCAATGGTGGTTACTAAACTAACCCTACCCTTAAGAATATTCAAATGCGACTCAAGCTCATAGGCTATCCATTCAGAAATGTATCCACAGACCGGGGTGGCACACGCAAAGACTCTCGGCTTCGCCGTTTTACACGTGAAGTGTACCTAAGCCATCTAAGAACTCGGATCCCAACCCGGCAATCGCGAGGTAAATAATTCGGTGAGAGGACCGCGTGTTTCTTAAAAGTGAAAGATTTATTAATCAAACTGCTGAGGGCTTATGACGTGTTAGAGCGTGACGATAACAGATACTGGCGGTAAAGGTAGGTAGTGATAGGTAAGTGTTCATAAGTAGTAAATGAACAAGCTAGGAGGTCAGAATGGTGAATGCATCAAATCACCGGAGGACATATATCATGAGTGGCCATGCTGTTTTAAATCCTCTTGCAACTTCGGTATGCATCTCGGGGAAGGTTTAGTACGCTTGATGTATGCTTGATATACGCTGGCAGATCAACTTTGCCTAAACCTGTGTGAGTATTATGCAGGGAATATAGAACATAGTGGCCTGTATTTCCTCCTCTCATTGGCTTCCTAGTCTCATCTCCATCGTGGAGAGACGGAAGTTTATAGTCGAATGACGGCGTTGCCATCAGTTATAATAGAATTGCACTCGCTTATAATAGACATCTGTCAGTCGTTATTTTAACTTGAACATAACTATGTGTACTTAAAGTAAGTTAGCAGGTAGTTACCAAAAATATCTGTGATGTATTGATGGAGAAATGATTTCGTATCTAACAAAGTCTAGAGATATCTTATCAACAATGTCGATCTGAAGATCGGTTGAACGTCGAATGTTGAAGTCATTGCTCTTAATTGATTGGTGCTCTGTCATATTCTGTACCAAATCCGGGAGCCGGAGCTGCATGTGACGACTGGGGGACTTTTTGATAAAGAAAGTGGGATGCACGTGTACCTCAATAAGGAAAGCCGGACAAGGTTTGCAATAGTGTAAAGACACTTGCACAACTTTGCGTTGATTCAATCACTAAGGTTAGGTTATTTAGACAGTGACCTGGCAATTGCCACAGGTAGGTACCCTGGTACCTAGGTACTTAAAACCTAAGAGCGGGTATGCAACAGAATCTTCCAGGCCTGGAATAGTTTAGGCAAGTCTCGCCAGTTCAACAAGGACAAATCGACCAGGTCTTTCCAAGTTGTCGGAGCACCAATCCTACCAATTCTCTCGTGGCTCTTGGCTCCCACACCTACCATTTTCTCCACATCATTTTTTACATTTCGGTAACTTCCAACTTTCTAGCAAATCATTTTACTACAGTCACATCTTGAGAGAGTGCGGCTCCAAGCCACTTACACAACGAGGCTTATCTACTTAACCTAAGTAAACTTGAACGAAACAACACGACAGTCTTTGCTTTAATCGAAGGCTCTTATAGACCAGGGATTTGTACATATACCTACCAGCAACTTAATCCTTCGAATTGCACAGCTGGTACGGAATACTGCTCCGTGGATAGCTCAATTCCTCGTTGCAAAGAATAACCAGCGGACAGAATATAACTCCGCACCAACGGAAAAGGCGGAAAAAAAAATTAATAACGAAGCACGTCGCATCAATCCACTCTCCTCCCCCGTGCTGAAAAGAGGGAAAAGAGAGAAGAAGAAAAAAATACGAAGCTTTTTGTTGTGCTGTATGCTGATCAGCATCGACAATGCTTATTCTTTGTATTTTGACTGTTTTCGATTAATCATTTTCTGGTGTGCGGCGCAGTTGGCATAATGGATGACACCACGAGTCTCGTATCGGATCTTCTCCAAAAGCTCGCCGAGCTCGATAACAAGGTCAACGAATATCGCCAAGATATGGCCCAGGAATTCCGTCGGTATTCGCGTCAGCGACTACAAAACGTGCCAGGCCATGTGTCTGCCAAAGTCGAAAAGCTGGTTGCCGAGCAATTCCAAAACTACCCGGCCTTGAGTCCTGCTCTCGATCACTATGTTGGCTTGCAATCGCAATTCAATACCGATGCTACCGGTTTTACCAGTGCTACTAGTTTGGACGAAAAGCCATGGTCAGCTAGACTGTTATCGCCGCCACCGGCCTCCCCTCAGAGCCCAGGAACTCCCATAGAAGATGGCGCTCGAAGCCCGCACGAGCGAGAGCGCGAATTCCATGGCCTGTTTACACCGAGCTATCTTCCCTTGCTTGATGCTGTACAGCGACATACTCCGACACCGCCTGTCTTACGTACCCAAGTACCTGATGTTAAAGAGCCCAATGATAACCAAAAAAAACTTGTTGCACCGATAAGCAATGACGTATCATTACGGCCAGATCCTGTTCGGCGCTATACTTCAGATACCGTTTCTTCGAGTACTTCAGATGATAGTGCGACGCGACCGAGAAGCGCCCTCCGCCGCTCATCTGGTTCTTCCACCAAAAACCAGAGTCCGAGGCGAGTACGATTCGATGTAGAAGGCAAAGAGGTCCTTCCCACCTCTTCGCCTCCAATGTCACCTCGAATGACCGACCTTCCGTCCTCTTCATTAGGCAACCCCACTAATCTTCCAGATGACTCATACAATGCGATTAGTATTAACGAGGAAACCGAGATGCTAGGTAGCTCTCCGCCAATGCCGAAGAAGATTACTTCGACTGAGCGTCTTAAGGCCCTAGCGCGGAGTTCCACTGAGGACACCTCAAAATGGGAAGTTGTTGGTAGCCTGGACGCTATGGATGATGACGAGGAAAACGAATTAGTCATGGCCGGTCTAAACGGACGAAAAGAGAATGGTACACTTCACAGTACAGTTGAGCACGTAAATTCTGTTTCTACAGCGCACCGTATAAATGATGCACGTCTCCCAACTCAATTAGGCTCGCCGTTACCGATAGTGGAGGAAACAAGCGAAGACGACCTTGGCGACGAGGCTGAAGATATGGACGATGTTCTTATGATGCCACCGTTGAGCTCCTTCAAGAATAAGAAACATTTCTCCCCGCCGCTTGAGACAATGGCGGAACCGGAATTAAACGTTCACGAGTCGCAACGGACTGACCAAAAAAGCAATAACAAACAAACGGAACCAGCTAAACATATCGAAGAGCCAGTGCTTGAAGAGGAAGACCTATTTGAATTTGAGAGCAGTCGCGAAGGCGAGCCGGTTACGAAATATATCGATGAAGACGAGGACGAGGACGAGGGCGAGGGCGAAGATGACGATGCCGGCGTGACTCCTATAGCTGACAATCCAGTCTTATATTCCACATCCCCCGCAATTCCGGTTACGAAACCCGCTGCATCAGCAGCAGCACCAACCCCTCCGTCTCCTCCTCATCTGGCCGCATCGGTGGGATCATATCGTGGAAAGCCGTTTTCGATTGGGGTTGTTCGTGATCCAGAACTGTATAAAAAGGCTGCCGAGATGGGCGACTTCTATACATTCGTCGGCAGTGTTGACGGGCGAAGCGGCGTTGACGAAACAAGCAGTTATAGGCCAGAATTGACTTACTTTAATGGTACACCGAGAAGTCTCAGCGAGCGCCTGATGAAAGAGGACTTGGACGAAGAGCGTCGAAAGACAAATACAAATGATACCAATTAGGCTTACCTCTAATGCTTAAAAATCCATCCTTGAACATATTGTCATCTTCGAATATATACGCAAGAATCTGCAAACGAAATTATAGCTGCCACAACATCGGTATTATATCCACTCTTGTTTTAGAATTTCTAGCTGCGTTGTATGCCTATCTGTTTAGCATTCGGGCTTACGCGGATATCAGAGTTTGGTGGAGATTTATCTTGTTCCGCCATGTACATAGTAGGGGGTGTGGGGCGTGGGAAGCGAATCGGTGGGAAGCCGGGTTGCATTTGGACCGGACATGCGGGAAGGTTCTGTTTTCCGCTTTGCACCCGGAAATCTGGAAAGGCCAGGTCTGAGGGAGTTGTCGGTTTTGTGAAGCCTCCTCGCGGCATCATCCGCTAGTTGACGAACGTGATGGCGGTTCGTTGTAAATCAGCCATATTTACAAGCTTGAGACTAGGAAGATCTGCTTTGAAATACCGTCAAGCGGGGAGGAACTATAGTACTTCGGCCTCAGGATCATTGGTGCTTTTTCCAGAGAAGGGGGTATATACCTGATAAGTTATCAAATATTTGATAGCAGACTAACCTACAATAATGTCAATATGAGTTTGCTTATCAATGATATTGCTCGTAAGGAACATTAGTATTGTAGCATAAAAAGTGAGGCTGAGCTATTTCTGGAACAGAAGCTATTCCATAGGTATTCCTACATTGTGTATGTATTTCTGCAACGGCAAAAGCGGGAAATGTCAATATACCTCGAACGGATGTACCTCATCATACATACCTCCTTAGGTAATACAGGTATACACCCATCAGTTTGCTCTAGTCTTGGCGCTGTACCTGAGTCTCCACTAAACCCAGACATGTCAGCATGTACGTCAGGTACGTACTGCTGAAGTGCTGAAGCATCTATTTTAGATCTGACATACCTGAAAATTAAAAACCGTAAGGCAATTTGTAGATGACCGGTACGTTTCTTTAATAATATGGCCGATCAAAAGTTGTCGGGTCCTTGTTTTTCTAGAAGCAATCAGATATCATGTCACACATACTAGTAAGAGGTACTTAACCAAACATACCGCACAAGACGAACATAGCCAATAATGATAAGGCAAAAGAGGGAAATTTGAACGAGGCGTTTCGCACCGAATTGGTTCACCGCGGGCGGCGCCGCTAAACCGGATTTTGCTACCGAGGGGGCGCTCATCTTAACACTTTTGGGACAACCATCATCCTTCAGGTTCATCTGGTTTATCTGGTTCATCTGGCTCATCTTCAGCCTGCTGTCTCATTGTCCGTCTCCCGTCGTAAAGGCATCCACTTTACTCTACCCATTCTCACACACCCCCCCTAGTTGCTTCTCGGTAGAAAGCCTTTTGGGGTCCCTGATAGCTCGAGTGAGCCCGGACTATTCCCCCCCTCTTATGTGCTACTTTCCTTTTTGCTCGTGTGTGATTGATTGATTGATTCGATCCCACCAAGTTCGACTTCCAGCTCATCCAAGCTTATCCATCCATTACAATACATTCAGCCAGCCAGCCAGCCCTAAGTCTAGTTCACTCTCACCCGCTATGCGGTACCGCAGAGTCATGTAGAAAAAAAATAGAAAAAAAAGAGAAAAAAAAGAAGGCTATCCTACTACATTTCGTTCTTTATTATCGTTTTACTATTTCCTCTCGCCCTTCCTCCCATCCCTTCTCTCCAGCCACGATTCTGTTTGGTTGATCTGCACAAGCGTATGCGATCATGGGTGATAGTCGGCCGTTCGTTACGATAAGTGAATGGCAGCCTACGGCTACGGGGGACGGACATAGCTTCAGCAGTGGTGATTCTGCCGTACGTCGAGATAAAAAGACAGCCAGGTCTCAAGCTCGATCTCGTCTAATTGCATCTTCTCAGTATGGTTCTAGCATTGAGGATGAAAAGACGCCAGCAGCCACGCACGACATCAGTCGGGTGAGCTACCACGTCAAGCATCTACCCGAATTCGCCAAGACACTCGAGGATGTGCGTTCTGACCTTTTCCTCCATTCTATTCTATTCTTCTCTATCCAGTCCTTCATATACCTTATATTATATATTAGGTACATATATATATACTATCGTAGTTACTAACAGTCCTACTTTGATAGTCGGCTATGCGAGCTTTCCCCAATCGGGGGGGCTCACAGAGATACAAGAAGGTACAGGTGCTTCTTCTTCACTGGACCTGCGACGACTTATTCGTCCTGAAAGAGCTCGACGACCTGGATGCTTGCCTGAAGGAGGACTACGGGTTCCAAACCGAGACCTTTTCGATACCGTCCGACAATGCACACCTCGAGCTGATGATGAAAATTGGTGCCATGATAAAAGAACACGAATCGAGTGATACCCTGTTCATCATCTATTATGGCGGCCACGCAAGGATCGACGAGTCGAGGCAAAGTACATGGTGCGGGTGCGTTTCCAACCTGCAGCTCTTATACCTCCCTTATTTGATATACTAATACTCAAGCCAGAACTCGAAATTCAGATTCTCCATGGCTACAGTAAGCCTATAACATGCTAAACCCTCTATGGATCGCATGTGTGTTATAACTCTAACCTACGAGTAGATGGTCCGCGATTCAAACATTGTTGGAACGATCTCTGTCGGATGTTCTCATCTTATTGGATTGTTGTGCAGGCGCTGCAAGTGCTACGTTTCCTAACGGCAATAGTATTACGGAAACGATATCGGCCTCTAGTTGGGATGCTATTGCACCCGATCCAGGGAGATACTCGTTTACCAATACTCTAATTGAAGTGCTTCAAGATTGGAAACGGAGGACTTTTTCTGCAGCCATGCTCCACGCTGAGGTCCTTGCACGCCTGAAGCATCCGAGACCCGAGATGTTGAACGGCAAGCATTTCGAGGCACGTGCTACGCCAGTACATTTTATGATGACCGCCAACCATAAAGCACCAAGTATCGAGATAGCCCAGATGCTCTCAGCAGATGCACGGCCACCCTCGCCTCCTCAAGAGCCGGGATTCGAATCAACTTCTATCAACGGTCGATCAGCCGGCCCACAAGAGATCATTGGGTCGGAGCCAAATGAGGATGTACCGCATGTAATGATTTCTCTTGCACTTGAGGCGGATCAACGCCTCAATATCAATGACTGGGAACATTGGCTTTCCAGTATTCCAGCACTGGCCAAGTATGTAAAGGTCCAGGGGGTATTCAAAAGCCACTCGACGCTGCTGCTGTTGTCAATGCCGGTCATGGTTTGGGATCTACTTCCAGACAACCATGCTTGCAACTTTGTGGCCTTCATTCGGTCTAACAACCTAGCTGCTCGTGGTCACAATGAGCCAAGGCCATTGGAAGAAGAAGTGCCAACGAGTGCCGATAACGATGCCGATTTAAGGTCAATCTATTCAGGGACTACAGCGTACACCTCTAGACCGTTAGAGTCTGGTAGGTTATCAATAATGTCAGCCCTTTCAAGCGAGAGAACATCGATGGATCCGATGTATAGAAGAGCTGATGGCCCCATGGCCGATGCTACTTCCCGGAGCTACCGTCCTACGATGAACCCAATCTCTAAGAGCCACCAGATGTCTAGCGGGGGATGGCAATCGAGGCAACGCACTATTCCAGGTGCTTCACTACATAAGAGCGTGTCTTATAACAATATAGCGCAGCACCTAGCTATCAATAAACCTTGGAACATGCGGAGAACATCACTAGCATCTGTAGCTAGCCAACCTGAGCTCCCACCACACGCTCAGACACGATTGGAAGAATATTTCCAGGGTAACCCATTACCGACTATTGCCGTCATGGAATTTCTCGCGTCAACCCTTGGCGTAGAAACTGCGGACATTGACGTAAGTGTTACTTGATGATACCACAGTATTTGGGCTTACATAGTTTAGGCTTGGTTCGAAAATCGGCGAGAGCAACAAGAAGTTGAGAATCGACTGCAGAGCTTGAAGATAGATGACCAAAGTAGAGAACCTCCTAACCTCGGGGCTCAAATGATTCTTCCCGGACACCTTAACAGACTGCTGGAAATATTCCCAGAGGATCAGATTGTGATATTTGATCTCCGCTCACCAGCCGAGTACGCTCAGTCTCATATTCATAGTGCGATTAACTTCAGGGCACCCGCTTCCTTCGTAACCCGAGCAACTCTGGAAATGATTGAAAGGGCACTTCTGGATGAGGAAAGCCGCAACTCATTCAATAACTGGTACGCAAGCAAATGCGTCGTATTTTATGATAAGGTAGTCGAGTATCCTTGGGAGACACCCGTTGCAGACGCGCTTCTACAGAAACTTAAGAGCAAAGGTTGGACTGGTCAGTGTTTTGTGCTTAAGGGCCACTTCCGGGAATTCTCAGCATCATTCGACAAATATATTGTGGGTAAGAGTATGAAAAGCAGTGCGCAGGAGTATCTTGCTAGTCTAGAGGAATCTTCGTGTGAGAAGAGGGTAAGTCCAGATACAAGTCGCAGCAATGCCTAGCTATTATACTGACAACATTATTATAGAAGGATAGTCATAAGCAATACGACGAATGGCTCAAGCTTCTTGGGAAAGAAGATAGGGTACAAATGACTGACCTTGTGCCAGCGGTCAAGAGTGAGCGCATTGAGGCTACGTCGAAGCACCAGAGGGAAATCGAACATGAATTCGAAAAGAGAGAACCGGATCTATACAGAGAGGTGGCGGATCGTGAACCAGACGGGAATTGGACCATCAAAGGTCCTATGGTAGCTCACTTGGAACGTGGTATTGCTAAGATGCAAGAAGCCGGAAAGGGCGTCAGTATGGGCAAGGCTGCTCCGGATTCCTCCGACTACAAACGGGCCGCGGACAAGCTCTCTATGTCGGAATACGACTTGCTTGAATCCGAAGATGAACATCTGAGCCACGACGCAATACCCAAAAAAGGGTCAGGATCCGCCCCTTCTAAATCAACTTCCGATACGGCCGCTCCCGAGAAGAAAACACGATCAGCATTAGGCCCCGGGCGAGGCTTCTTAAATAAGATAATGCGAAGCGCTCGTCCGGATACACCATGATAAGATTACCCTTGCCTCAATCACTGCCAGTTCTATGGCTGATACGATGACTACATTTCGCGCTGTGGATGACAAAGCAACAATAACTTTATGGTATCTATCATCTGGGATATATTTAGGGTGGATATGGATATGGATAAGCGTTCGGACTATCATGATTTCGTTGACGAGAAACTGCCGTAATATACTAAGCCGTCGGGTATGCGGAAATAAACGGGGTTAAGGAGTGAGGCAAGTTATCGGTGGTATATTGCTGAGATTTCTGCTCAGATATACATATTATATCCATGGTTGGGGAGTCTTGTAGCGGCTCTCTTCTAGACTAGAGTGGGATATTCCGTTCCCAAGTTCCTATGGTGTCTCGGCGTATTATTTTGAACAGTGCTTATTTGAAGGGACAAATGATGGATGGACGATGGAATAGGGGGGATGTTTGATGGATACTACTTGTAGCGCTGATTACTTGATCTATTATACCACAGTAAAGACCTTTTATCAATTTATAAACGCCGTGTCGTATTTACATTACAAATATATGATCATATGTCTATATCTATTATAGTATTAAACGTGAAGTGTACCCTTTATAGATTACCTTACTCACCTACCTAAGGTACATACCTGATAAATAAAACAGATAATCAACAACCACGAGCCTAGGTACGCCTTGGGTTAGGTACTCAGGCGCCTCGACGGATGTATTGGTCCACTGCGATCAAGCCGCGGCCACCAATACCGTATTGCTAACAATAGCCTACCAGCTCCGCGCCCTGACTATATTGAGGGCCTTCGGATGGAAGAGTATGACCCATTTCCGACCAACAAGCATGTTAGCGAAGCCGTTCTTTACAAGGGCGATCCCCTCTCCCTGACCGGGGGGTGGAAGGGGCGCGGAAAGTGAAAGGGGAGTGATATATGGAAGAAGCGAGGATCCAGAGCGCTTACAACGGAGCTGCTCTTATCTACCAGAGGAACTAGGTTCTCTCCTATATAGGAAAATCTGACCCTACTGGCGACGCTGAGATCACGGCTTTTGTCATGGATGGCGCTATCCTCGACTTGTTTGCGCATTATGCTGCTCTGTCGGAGAAAGGCAGGCTTAGATGCTACCAATGTCTCGTTAAGTCGACAAA
The DNA here is from genome assembly GCF_022478825.1 of Daldinia caldariorum. Lineage (NCBI taxonomy): Eukaryota > Fungi > Ascomycota > Sordariomycetes > Xylariales > Hypoxylaceae > Daldinia > Daldinia caldariorum. The sequence continues at coordinate 567,645 of NW_025953046.1, read as the reverse complement.
CCCCATAGGCTGCCGCCAGGAGCTCGGGGGCAACCGGAGGAGGCTTAGGAATGGGCAAGAGTGGGTGAGAAAGTAGTCGTATGCTCTAAAGGACCAACTAAAAGAATGTTGAAAGCAGCGTCGGAGTGGCCTCCGTTTCCATCTCGTTTACGAAGGAACCCCCCTAGTACATGGCTTGACGTGCCCCTTTTCAGGCAGACATACTAAGCCAGTATTTGTTTACTGTTGATGCAGGCGCCTTTCTATATACATGCACTTTATTTAAGGAAACCTAATCTATGTAGGTACTCAAAATTGGGCCAATATCGATTAGATGGCCTTTTCATGCCCGAGGAATTAATTACTGATGCGTCACGTCTTGTCGGCGATATAGCCACGTGGTAATGAAGGCTATCAAGTTCGACCGACTGACCAAACAAAGGTACTTGATTTGAAATCCGTAGACTTGAATGACTTTATAACCATACCATATTCATTCTAGAAACGTTTGACCTCATTCCTCTGCTCTAAAATTACGACTTTCCACTTCCCATATTGAATGCTTTCATTAATCTCTCATATCTCCTTCATGTGACAAGATACAAGGGGCCCCGTAATTAGGTTTTATAGGGAACTTATAGGTTCTTTAATATGTTAGGATTAACAAGTTGATGGATTGGTATATGGATAGATTCCTTCTCTTGATAACTTCTTCTGTCAGAGGATATTCGATTTTCTGTATAGGTACCTATCTAAGGTATACGGCATAATAGAACGCTATATATATCGGTTACCCCTGAAATGGTTGCAAGTACAGGACGTGGTGTTGGCCAGCATGAAATATACTAATATCTAATGATTATCTTGGGCTTTCAGTGTGATTATAACTCGCCGGTATCTAATTCCTTTCTTAACAAAAAGAAAGTTTAGGAAATGTAGATGGGTACCTACATGGAGGCTTAAGCACCTGCATGCATCGAATCTATCTAGAACTACATGACGTTGCCTGACACTCGTACTAGAGGGTTGAATAAAAGTCATTCCTGCCGAACCAATTAAAAAACAAGTAATTAAAATGTTTAAACCAATCAGTTTCAAGCTGATTGAAACCGTGTAGGTATTATAGGGGTTTGTGATATCTGTAGTGGGTTCGTAGCAATATCAATTCTATTTTATACAGTTCCAATCCTAATATGATTCAAGAATTACATGTCAGCTAGGCAACCCTATCTCTATCTTAACTTAAGACTATTGTCCTTATTCAGCCACTTGCATTGGTATAGCAAGCTAACTCACATTCTGTATTCTCGTCCGACCTTAACGTGTTGTGTTGTCTGCATCCTGTTTCTCAGACTAAACTACTACGGTACTCCCGTACAGCTGACCACCTCTCGGTGTAAAAAAAGCTCAGATATTGGCAGATCTAGGATTATTCTATGTGGCCCTGACCTGCAGTAGTATGGAGACTAAAGCAGCTGTCAACGGCATGTTATCTATAAATTCGGTGGTCCCCCTTGCTATAGGCCCGGAAAGACTTTACTGACATGGCGATGATTACCATATCATACCTAAAGAGGGGATCGCACTCCAATCTCGGGCCTAAATTTCGGCCGCAGTTTACTCTGAGAAAAATATTAGCTGATGCTAGTATATCATTGGACCTCTGTGGGCGCCAAAACCAGTTATAGACAGGAGCGCGAACACCCAAGAACCAAGAGGTTTCACTGAGAGGTATACCTTAGGTACATTTGCTGATGATATCTCGATGACGTCTACATAGTCTCATATGCTGTAGCAATGGGCTGTTTATACTTGCTTATTTAACGGAGATAGGCTGGAGTATGAGGGTGTAAGAATAAGCATCATATGATTTGGCGTCTTATTGCTTCCTCGTGCATATGCGAGTTCCAACTTTAGGGTCCCTCCATATATGTCTTTTCATGCTACAGTGGTAGTAGTTGTAGGTAGCTAACCCATCATCTCACTACCCAGGTAGACACTTCTTCTGGGTGAGGTATAACCGCAGCCGGTAAACGTATGTATGCCGTAAGGCCTTACGGTACAGGCCAGAACCACGCAGAGTCGGACTCCTACCGGTCTCCATCACCAGCTCCGCATTACCAATGATTACGACAGGCTAGGAAACGATAAAGACGTATTCGTCAGCCACATGTGCATGCTGCATACTACCCATACATATTTACCTACCACGCGTACTATATCCCAAACTCTGGCCACTCTCCACGCATCAGCTCTTAGTCACGAAGCGGGTGGCGTAAGCCTGTCTCTTCCCGTCTTGCAGCTATCAAGTTCTAGAAACCGTCGGCTCAGTGCGTCATTGGCGACGTCGAGGTCGATCATATCGCTCGAGTTGTTTAAAACCGACGCCCATTGCTACCCACATAGTTCCACTCGGCGCTCACCAGCGCTCAATAGCAACTTAAGACGGCGAGGCCAACAACGACGATGTCTCCTTACTTCTCGAGCCCGCGCAAACTCTTGCTGAGCAGACTATCCCGTACCACCAGAGCGCTCGCCGATTGAACTTGACGGCGAATAGCATTTTGCCTCCTTCAAACACTCGGCGTTTCCCGGTTCCGACGAACGAGTGGCTGGCGACCCCAGGATCTTACATGCGTGGCCCTGCAACGCCCTGCAACGCTGGCAGGTCGAGCCGTTTCAACAACCTTGAACTTCCTAGACTGCTAGATCAACTGCGATAGACCAACCTGCTGTGGCGGCCAATCTTCCCGACCTGAGCTTGGCAAAATCGAGATGGCGTTTTGACGGCTTCCCTCCGCGCTGCACCGGATCCAATGAAAAGGATTGAGCCTCCCGCGGCTCGCTGGCCCCCCCCCTAGACCGCCTCCCCATACCCCTTCATCGATGCGTGTCACTTGCAAGGCCTCTGCAAATCCACTCGCATACCGCCTGGGCAACCCGAAATTAGCAGCCGTGCGGCCCTCGTCCCTCATTTACAAGCTCTGCGGTAAGCCCCTCACCGGCCTGGCGGTAGTCAGGTTGCTGAGAGAGGCTCTGTGTCTCAAATTTGACAGACGGCAAGCTAGCTCCCCTGGTCCCGCGACAGCCCTACGGGCAACATGCCCAAAACAGGTCAAGAGGCCACCACGCCGTTACAGGACGGACGCGCGGCGTATGCGTTTGATAGGTCATCTGTCACTTAAAGCCGTACCTACCTATCTCGGTAGTTATTGTTGTCGATTACATAGTAATAGTAAAAGAGAAAAAGAGAGGGAATTTTCATTGTCCCCTCTTGCCCCCTTTTTTCTTTTCCTTTTCTGTCTTTTCCTGCCTTTTCGTGCGTAAGATAAACCACCCCCTGGACACAGGCCTAACTCGATACATACTAACATCTTACGATCCTTTTAGTGAGCCTCATTCCCTTAATAACAAGAGACGCAAGGTTCTCGGCTCATTCCGTGCGAGCTACTACCGGCTCGCATGTGTTTCCTCCTCGTATCTTAAACAAACGAGGTAAGTTCTTATGTATGCCCTTGGTGCGGTACGGCGTGCACTACCACCACCACCACCCCCCCGGAGTTTGAAAAAGAACCTACTACCCCTACCGAGTAAGGGGACTGGGGTCAACGGCCCGCGAATGATTGATTTGGTGGATCGTTCTAACGCTAATGCTCGAGGCAGGGGTCAGACCCAGAAATGGCATGTTTTCGGTTTGGTTCAGGCACCCCGTCATTCTGGATTGACATGCCCATTTTTCTGCCCTGATCCACACGTGTTAGGACTTGGGGACCCTTCCCATACACGCAATTGCGTGGTAGTATCTAGGCCAGCTAAGGTAGGTATAGGTATATGTAATAGTGTACCTAGTGTATATGAGGTAGATGCTAGTAGGGAAAAATGCCTACCACTATACATGTATAGTAATATCGAAGATATCCGATCTAGATATTGGGCTGCTTGGCTTTATCTTGGATTAGGTACTCCAATGTGCAAGCCGTGAAATAAATGCCAAGGATATAAAAGCACTACTCTCTCCTTGGATCCTCACGCTCACTGGTGGAACTTTAGACTTGAGACTTAAGACCTTGCATGCGGACGAAGAACCCTACCTTCGCCAACTTTGATGGAAGAATACTACATAGTACTGTATTGTAATGTACAGTAGCAATGATCTTGGTCGCAACCGACGGGCTTGGCTTTTGGGGGGAGGAAGGGGGTGTGTCGAAAGGATGCAGGGCTCTCTTTTGCGCGGGGCCCGGGAAGTGTTAAGTAATCTGCGAAGTAGAAGAGTATTCAACAACAAGCGAATCAGCGAGAAGGAGGACATACAGGCTTGACAGTTGACAGGGCGTTGACGGGGCGGTAGGAGGGGGGGTGTTGTAGGTGACTTCTAACAGGGAACAAGATCCTAAGATGCGATTTGGTCGTCAGAGATGTGACAATCGGGACCCCCTGTAAATACCATCCCATGATTCCCATTTCCCGTTCCAAGGATTTTCAACTTGACAGGCGCTCGGACCCTTGTTAGGACATGTTCTAAACAAGTTCTATACTGTATCATCATCGTACTATGTATGTCTATCCGCATGTGCGTGCATATCTAAGTGTATCTAACATAAAATAAGTAATTCGTACCGCGATTTCAGTAATTGCACTGGGCGATCTGACCTGCCTTTTGACCTCGGCTTTGCTTCTCGATTTGGGGCTATCGGGCGTACTTAGCATCATACATTGCATCGTTTCGCTCCAACGAGCTTTACCTACACTGGGTACCTACCTAACCTACCAGCCTACTTTTTAAGGCCTTGCTGATCGACATCTTCATTTGGATCCGTAAAGGATCGTCCATGAGGTTTTAACCCGACGCCGCTGTCGTTTCGTACGAAATCTGCCTAGCATACGCTGCCCCATGCACACGCAATACAATGGTATCCGTATCGCCCGTCCGCGGGCCAAGAGCCGAAATAGGAGCATCGCCCTTTCATCTATCAGATCCTTGATGACATCCCGGCATCCCTCCGCTCAAGATCTGATAACACCAAGATGCTATTAACTACTATCTAGTATAATTCTGGGCCTATGTAGTGTAGTGTATGGGACCATGTCACGCTCTTCGCTCTTGCTCGCGGGGGTTAGTAACTCCAAGGTCTCGAACTAGTGCCTAGCCAGGAAAAGGCATCCGCACAAATATCGGTCCTTTTGGGGAAGTTACAGATGCTTGACATGTGGTGAGCACTGTATCGGCTGTATCAGCTACCCGATTTAGAATCGTCGTATGGCCGAAATTGGACTAGCTGGGGAACTAGATATATCACCCTGGCCGTAAGGGAACGAGTTGAGCCAACGTCTGACGAACTGTGGTAAAAAAGGTTTGCGTTGCTCGTCAAAGGAGAACGAGATGAGTGGGATTTTCCGAATGACGCCCACATCGAAGGGGCGCCATGCAGGCATATGGCCATACCTATTTCGAATGGCCTGCGGCGCTCACCGGTGTAGCTTTCACCGAACGCGGCTACGGGTGTTTACAATCTTTAATAAACGGGGTCTCACTCACCGAGTTTGCCTCACTTTCTTCGTAAAGTATGATTAATGTAGAGCAAACCTCGTCTGATAGTCATATAGGCTGTAATAATGCTTCCATATATACCTCAGGTCAAGGTAAGGTAGGTAGACATTTCCTTAATGTGGTCAAACACCAAAATCCACAGTGAACCGCGTCATTAAAAGTGAGCATTCAGTTTGAATAAAGGCTTGACAGTTTAAGACGTTAGTAAGGTTTCAGATCCGAATCGACTCAAGTTATTCTTCAATAGACCAGCGCACGATTCGATGGCTTGTCTTCATTGTCTGGCGATGCGTATGATACATAGCCTTTAAGCCACATTGATAGCGCTTCGATGCTGTACGTATGGGTTCCCAAACACAGGCATGTAGAAATGCGTTTTATTGGTTCTTTGCATTACTTCAGCCACGTTAGCCTTTCGATTCTTCAGGCGCATTGCGAATAGATGGCCCGGGCCGTCTCGATAGGCGGAACGGAAAAAAACCAATTGGGTGCGATCGTCCTAGAAGAGGCTTGCTGAGTATGGTTACGATATTGTAGCATGAGTGAGTGGTATGTCGAAGATAATCAGGCCAGCCCGTAGCCTCGTGCGGTGACAATTGGTCAACGGTGAGGTAAGTACTATATCTAGCGATGTACTCGGCCTGAAGGGGCAACTCTTCTGCAGCTAGATTATGACTGTGATGAGACATGCTGTATGCATATTTCCGATACGCAGCCTCAGATCTTGGGCTGGCAGCTTTGAAATGACATGTTTCACCGTTTAATAAAACGAGACTTGTGTTGTGCTCGGACCAAGAAGAGAAAAAAAAAGATGCCTTGTAATGGGATTAAAAAGCCAACGTGCTTAAAACGTGCTAACCTACCTGTAATTGATGTGGAATAGATGTGGATGACGATTACCTTAGGTTAGGTACTGATTGCCTGGACTGATGACGAGAGTTATTTAAGCTTGTGGATAGGTAAGACTTCCCCGACCGAGTTAATTAGGTACCTAGAATCGTGTATAATATCGTGTATGGGACTGTGGCAGATGACCAACTCGTCATGCCAGGGCAGATTCTGCTCAACGGTTGACGCTCTCGTATTACCAAAGGCTTGTCAGAGGCTGATTCTAGTTCGTCGATTATCGGGTTTATACTTTGGCAGACGGGTGTTTCCTTGAGCCACGGACCCCACTGAACTATGCAGAGAGCCGTTCGTGCTGCTCAGACTGGCGGTGGAAATGCTGTCTAACGATATAAGATCTAGGCCAATTCAGCAGCCCCTTGGCATCATTTGGGTCCAACTAGAAAAGAAAAGCGACTAATAACTACCTAGGTAGGTAGTTGGATAACTAACCTTTAAATAATGACACCATTCCGTTTGGATTAGAATGTCTTTGTGCATCTTTTGTGTTGTGGTGGTACCTCACGGATTCCAGTGGCCTGCCTGCGAGATTGGCGACGTTGTGCAAACGGTCCACAACTGTCCCATGCTCGCAAATTGTTAAAGCTCTACAGACGGTAACACAGTACGGAGCAAAGGACTGGCCGTCGTTAGGGATTTTCTTGAGACCGAATTCCGTCCCCTGAAAGATACAGTTGTATCAAACGCCTTGGATTAATATTTGTCTCCTGTTGGTGTTGTATTCAGGAACCGTAGACGTACATGCCTTGGTCGATTCTTGCTTCGTGGCTTATATTGTAATTAGACAGGGAACAGATATACTGTACTGTCTGTGTACGGTTGTGAATGCAAAGAGGCATGACACGTATGTTGAAGCGTGGTCATGGTCGTCCAGATGAGCCCGAATCCAGTCGTCGTAAGCAGCTAGCATTTACTGTACCTTACTAGGTATCACCAGGGGGTGCGCAAATAGTCGGGTGAAACTCGGCACAGAAGGTCGGGTTGTAGGCACGTCGTTCCAGAAGCAAAGGGAAGCAAGTCAGTGACAGGGACTGTCAATATCCAAGGATGTGGATTCATCCCGGTTCTGTCCACCGCATCTTTGCCTGTTTTAGGAATTGTCGCAAATGAGAGGGCCCATACCATCCACCGGAGCTGTGGATCAGTAAACTGAGGTAGTCAACGACAACGACCACGGGGTTAATGGTGGTTGAGGCTTAAACGTTTAAATTGAATTTAGGACCTTGGACCACATAGAGCTATTGAAGAGAGTTTACCAGGTACCTAGGTAATTAATTATTCTCGTATCTAACAATAAAAAGAGAAAAAGAGAAAAAAAAAGGAAAAGAAAAGAAAAGAAAAGAACCAAGGAAGTGGTTTCGTGTCATGAAGAACGTGTGCTACATGAAGACACGAGGTCGGTTGCATAGTCTATGTATGGTTGAGCCATGCGGCCATTTGAGTCGCCGCATCAATAAGCGTATCTGATCAATGTCAGCGACGCGGAAATCTGTATCATTGGTGGTGAGCGGAAGGATAGGAACATGCTAAGCAGGCTCTTGGGTATGACAGGTGCTTATGGAAGAAGCTTGAATGCATTAGGCCGTTGCGTGGCAAGCGACCAATCGACTGGGAGAGGGGGGTAAAGGTGGTTGACATCGTCATCTTAAGGAACACAGTAACAGATCCACGAATTTAATGTCAACAATTATTTCGGCGTATCCAAATCCCGTGTTCAATTCGTGCTGACTACCTCCCACCTAAAGTATAATATAAATGACCAGATGTTAAATATAATAGGTCTACGTACCAGGTACCTACCATATAGGTGAATAGAAAATATAACACTTACCTTAAGTAAAGTGCTTAAGTGCTTAAGTATTGGAGAAGATGAGGTCTTAAAAGTTTACTATATCTTTAAAAGTACCTCCTAAGGTAAATAATCGCGGGGAATCATAGAGGATCGTGGGGTGAAGGCGGTTGATTATACTACCTACTAACCTATATTATACCTAATACGTATGTGTATGTGTATGTGCATGATCAATATTGATGTCAAGTATGCAAAGTAATCAGCCGGACTTCCGTGTTCTTCTCTTCCGATCTTTTTTCTTCATGTCCCCGTACCTCCGTCATTCGTCCGCCACCGAATAGGCAAAGTAGAGTTCAGCGCATCTGCATAAACCAAGTTCAGTGCCCAACTTTAGGTAAATACGCCTCTGGTTACCGTTGTAGACTAATTAATTTGAGGCTGAAATTTCGAATTCAAATAGGACCGTATCTTACTTTAGGTTGGTACCTACTAACCTATCGCTTCCTGTCTCTTATTATAGAAATACCTATCAGGAAGTTAGGAGGTAAGTAACTATAAGCAGTTTACTTTACCCCAGAATATAATGACAAATGTGAACACCAAGCTAGAAAATAACCGTTCTGTTCGTTTTCTTTCTTTTCTTTTTGTATTTACTAATGTACCAGTAGCTTAATTGTGTCTCGGCAGGATGGTGGTTACCATATATGCACCGGGTCGAAAAGTTGGCAGGGTTGAGATGTGACAAATGAGCAAGATCAACATTGACGGAACCCGGGAACCAGGTTTGCGGTCATGGATCCGGATTCATTGACCTGCAGCTGTTCCGCTGTCGTTGTCTCTCTCTTGTGCGCCTGGTAACGCCATTGGGCCAGTTATACACCACGCACACCACGTTACGAACACAAGGCGCTTGGACGGCGCACGGGATCGTTCTGTCACCACCCCAGCTTCTCGGGATTACGAAAGATGCCCCTTGCTTTGATGGGGAAATAGATCTGCAACCCTTGGCAGTATGTACGGCCAAACTTCAGATCGTACCTAACTTACACTTGGGACCAACCGGATCAAGATCTCCAAGAGCCTAGACAATTTAAGGATAACACTACAATAAACTACAATTTTAGGATGGAACCACACACATCCGGCCTCTAACTAATTTTGACCAGGTGTCAGGAATTTTTACTTTTACTAACTACCTACCTAGGTTACCTTAGGTAGGTATCTACTTAGGTACCTAGTCTATTTTATTACCTGCGCAGTAGGTGTGAGAGCATATGCGGTGAAAGTCCGCACAAGTTGACGAGGAAAGCCAGGTGGGGGGTGCCAGGGGATAAGATATTTCATCCCTAGCGTTAGCCATTATCTTTCCTCGAATGATAAGCTCGCATCCCATTTTCATATACACATATCAGCCCGGGCTTCATGAAAGGTTTGTCTGTCATGTTCTGGGGGGGATAGCCTGCATGAAAAGCTCAGCGTATAAAGGCCGTACTGCCTAATATAGATCTATGCACTACGGTGTTAGCGACAACGCCTAGCGCCTGTATTTTGAAAGCAGTCTGTCAACCCGCGCTTCCCGGCTGTAAAAAATAGAGCATCGGCCTCGAATAGACCCCGAACAAGCCCTACACGCTACTAGGTGGTACTCTTGCTAACTGACTCGGACCCTTACGATCGCGCTGTTCATGCCACAACATAGGATCCCTTCAAAAATAAAGCCTCGCTGCTAATTGCGGTTTGTAGGCTCATATTGTCTTTCCCGAACTGTCCTACAGTGAGGCGAACAGCTTAGCACGAGATTGACAGCTACTGAGGAGTGTACGGGGAACCAATCATAACATATGAAATGTATGAAGACATATGACGACTCGGCACCGATCTGTCTTGAAGCCTTGGATGATGCGGATCGTCTATGAACGGGGTACGGGGATTTTACCAAAAACATGCTAACCCGACGAGGTTTGACAGCCGGCTAGAGTAACAGAGGGGTTCATCGCGTACCCATCGGGGCGGATGCCACTAGATAAAGGTTACGCATACCGTCATGTATGTTAATACAGTACATGTTATTATGCATTCCCGAATGGTCGCCGTGGCCGCTTAGCGGGAATCCACCTGGGTACGCTGCAGCAATACTGTGAGGCAGTTTCCGTTTCCGCCACAATGTTATGACTCGATACATCGTAATGGGCAGAGCTAACTGTTCGGTCGGCGGAAAGCGTCCGAGATTTACATAGTAGTAGTGCTAGGAAACAGTCCTAGCAATTATCCATAATGTTATGGTATGGATATCAAATAAGCATTCGCCACAACGCTACTTAACCTAAGGTGACCTTTATTAGCATCGTAGCCTTTACCCATTTCTATTGGCGCTCGGTGAAGGCAGAACGCATTGTATGCAAACGGCAGGCCGCTCAGGTTTCGGCTCATGACTCGCCTGAGACTTAGCTGGAAATTTCCGATTCGCTGGTTGCATAGCCTGATTGGCTATAACTTGAGGAACATGGAAAACGTCTAAATATATTCATATATCGATGTACTTAATGTCAAAGCTGCCTACTAAGGATAATTTTAGCTGTGTAGATGGGAAATATAGGCTGAGATCGGTGTATGTACATCATACTAGGCCTGAAATTGGAAGGCCAAGCTACCTGTTACGTGTAATAACGAAGGAAACCTTCTTGTGTTTGATATCAAGCTGAAGCGAAGGATCCAACGGCACAGAGTAAGAAAGGAAGGGGAGAGGGTATTATATCAAAAGTTGCACGGGTGGTATTTAATAACCTTTGGCTTTATCCGGTGTTTACATAAGCCCTTATAAAAAAAAGCTGAACAGGAGGGACTGAATTATCCTTGTAGTTTGTTTACTTCAGACTTGCGTTTCCCCTTTTTTTTCTCTCTTTTTTTTTTTTTTTTCCTGTTGGTGATAAGACTGATATGCTAATTGAAAAACATTTATCAAGCATTTGAAGTTATTGGCTTATTGGATTATGCCGTTCCAGGCGTGACAAACATGGATATATCCTTGGCAGATTTCCAGATTTTCAGATTTCCCCCGGCTCTGGAATTATTAAGGAGTAATACCTCAAGTTGAACCTATCAGGTAAGACACAATATAATTGTACAATTGTTATATATGCTATGTGGGCTTATTTCATGAGCATTGCACAAACCCACACTAACATCTAACACGATTCATTACCCCTGATTTCTTGTCACGAATCACTCTGTCATCTAGGACTCATGAAGGCCCGCCGGCCCCATGGGCAGAGACGAGGAACGGCTTACCCAGTAAAATCGGATCAACAGAGATGGGACTTATTAATATAACTCAACTTTGTGCAATGCAGGGCCAGGGTCTTGATGGGGGGAAGTTGGGTCGAATTAGCTAATGCTAATGCCAATGCAAATACTACATAATATACCTAACCTAAAGCATATAAAGAGGATATAACGAGGATATAACGGAGTATCTTAGTATATCGTCTCAAAGAATTAGCAAGCTTTAAAAAGAAAGGATAAAAAGAGGCGAATGCCAAGGGTAACGACACCCACCCATTGCCACGGCGTCCTACCGAAAGCTAATTCCATACATGATACATAAAAATCGAAGCTTCCAAACGGCCAGTTTTCATCTTCAACCAAAAACAAGAGAAAGAAATTATAAAATATGAAATATTAAAAAAAAAACAATTTAAGTTCAACGGCTTCCTTCATAACGGGGGAGAAGAAGGTTAGCCTTTTTCACCAGTGCTATCTTTTTCGGGTGTGCCTCTGCGTCATGCCGTATATAAGTTAGGGTAGCCTATATAGTCTCGAAGGGTGTTCTGTGGCGAACTGCAGGAACCTTCCTCCGGGACGGTAGGATACAGACGGCTGTTTTGGTAACAATAGCATTGGGACGGCTTTCTGATGCTTTTTGTTAGGTAGGTATCTTATTAGTCTTTCTTTAGCTGATCCACGGCCCTGGGTATGGGCTTGAAAACTATCTAACCTTAAAGTATCAACTAGGTAGTTGACCGTCCGATTTAATCTCCTACCTTCATCACCGTCACTAATAGTATTTCGAATGCTTTGACAACGGCTATGCCACCAAGCTATCTTCGAGTCGATATTTGACATGCTTCGACATGCTTGCTGATGGACACGTGCTAGGTTTCCATGTACCTCTCTTTGATTTATTTGGCTGGGAAATCCTCCCCCTTTTGATAAAAAGCTCAGATCCATCTTGCAAGGCTTACAAGGAGGGGGGAGACTTCGATCCGGTCTTCCAAATGCATCGCGTGCATGCAATGGTACGTGTCTAAGGTTAACCCCGGTAGCGTATTACTTCTCATCGGGCAATTTCATCTGGCACCAAATCAATAACCGTCGCGGTCCGGGGTCGACCCCTGCCCTGCATGTACATCAATACTACTACCAACGCTGGCCCTTCGTCCTGTGGTTCCAGTGTCGCTATGGAGCCAAGCCTGTTGTCAACCTACTGCGTAAGAAGTCAGGCTAGCCAGACCCTTTGAGCCATGTGCACTTCTAGTAACCCAGTAACCTTACATACAGGTATGTATTGTACATGCCATGTAGGCCCTGAGGAAACGTACCACCCCAAAGGCTAGCTTGTCAGTCTTTAGTCCAACGCCCGCAGAACGCCACACTACCAGTAACCGCCTGTGGGGAGGTGGGTACAGATTAGTCCACGGCTATGGTCTTCTACTACTATGTATGTATTTCAACCTAGGTATGTATTCTTCATACCCTGAACGTTGTCTTAGCATCTATGTACGCTATCCTTGTCAATGCCTCGCATCCTGGGCTTATTGCGGTTTAGTTAGTGCGTCGAAACGTATCTCCATACCTCTCCACACCTTCAAAGAACCTCGCATCTTTAATTTACATAGAAGCGACTTCCGCCTCCAAACTGGCGACATGTTCCTTCTTTCTTCCGGCGTTTTGGACCGGATGTATACCCACCTAAGCTTCTACTCAAGATAGGTATAAAACTTACCTAGGTACCTACTTATATTGTCCCCTGAAAATAAAATATTACTTCCTTGACGATAATACCTTTTCAGAACATTGATAGGCTCTCCTAGGTCTCTGTGATGCTTCCCGGGTAGACATTACATACCACTACACAAAAAAAGAAAGTGGACCAGAATAGGTAAGGAATATCCCGTGACTTGACTATGATTTCTGTCAAGTTGATAATATTAATAGTAGGTGATAAACCAAGGTGTATACAGGCAGCTGTTTATCTACGACATGTCTACCATGACAATATATTCACCCTACAATTCCGGCTTATCTCGGGAGCTCCATCGGGCTGTTCCTCGCCCTGAACCATCTTCTAGGGAAGGCGAGAAAATTTCTCTACCCTCTATCAGACAGGTAGACTTCACTGCGGTCGAATCAAGTATGTCGTTGACAAATTATTAGGCCTTCCCCGATTTTGAACGGCAACTGCAACAAGACTTTGTAGCTACGACACGGCCTTCCGTACCTAGCCCTGCTCGGAGGTCATTTAGTGGCGAAATAACGCCTCCAGAATATACACACTCATCTGTCTATTATAAGAGAAACTTCGAGGATGGAAGGGATGCTGGGAGGACAATCTCGGTTCCAAGGTTATGCACCAGTTCGAGTATAAGCCCTTATCGATCGGCGTCACCGCCTCCTGGTCCTAGGACAGATATAGAAGCATGGAGTAAGTCAAATCGAGATCGTTATGCAACTGGCGATGATAATCCCCCACACTGTCTCTCAGAGCCAGGTCCTGGTGAACAAGCAGAGCATCAATCGACTTTATGGAAACTAGCCATGCTGGATATCATTCGAGATAGACCCGTGGCTAATGCATTCCCATGCTTTGCAAACAATGGCCACATTCGAGAAACCCACCAAAAAAGGAGAACCCCAGAAAACATCAGCACTAACAACTATGGTATAGAGAGAAGCACACCTACATATCGACCCTCTGGCTATCACCATGGTTACCATCATCCCAATAGAGTGCAGTCACTTTCTCTAGGGTCTGCCCATCCCTTTGACCGCCCGTCGATGTATTCCCCAGTGCAGTCGCCCATAGGGTACGGTCATCAATACAACGATAGCTACATGCCGGTTCGCGATATCGCCATCGGAGGACACTATGAAGCAAAGCAGCGGAAACGACGTGGGAATCTACCAAAGGAGACAACCGACAAACTGCGCGCCTGGTTTCATTCACATTTATCACACCCATATCCGACAGAAGAGGAAAAGCAACAATTAATGAAGCAAACCGGATTACAAATGAGTAAGTTTGGTCAATTGTCGAATTTGCACGCCTCCAGATTGGAACAGAAGTTGTCGGGTGGCTGAGGAAAAAAAAAAAAAAAAAAGAAAGCACGGATAGATATATACCACCAAAACTTTCGCAGATTGGGCTGTGCCATATTAACCAGGCGTTTGTAACAGATCAGATATCCAACTGGTTTATCAATGCGAGACGACGACAACTACCCAACATGATCTCGAATGCCCGTGCTGAAGCAGATGCCATGACTGTGCGCGTCGCGGAGAAAAATCTACTCCCTTCAACCGAACGAAACGATTACGATGCAGACGGCAGACTGTTAAGCGATGAAGACGTTGGTGCACCCCACGACGTCCAATTAGAGTCTTTCAAGCGACGCAGAGTCACGGGTATCAACCGAGGCAGTATATGACAAGCTCATGCTCCCCTTGCAAGAGGGCTGTCTTTGTATTATGACTAATTTTACGGATTGTGGTGGTTTCACATTGCAAGACTCTACCAACTCTATTCTCGACCTACTCTGTTCTCGAGAACAAATTGGTTGGTACGAGCTGGCCTTGGACATTTCTTCCAGCAGCATTTTGTATATGAAATTTAAGTACTGGTTGGGTTATGCGTAATGGGATAACTACGACGTCAAGCAATCGGAGTATTTGGGGGCATTAGATTCAAGAGAAATGATGATTTGAATACTACAGAAGGTTCGAATCCCACAAAACAAAGGGGCGGCTGTATATTAGTTTGGATTGGTTAGGAAGTTCACTTATCGAAGCGAAGGATATGGGGGCAGCATAGCTGTATGTGTACAATTTAGCCTTAAGTCAACAGTGCATTATCCGGATGATAGAAAGACGTCAAATACTTAATATCGTTTACCGGGCCAAAGCATGCACCTGGTTCTACGGATTGTTTCCGAACCAAGGTGAAAACACCCCATGGATCCAACCATAAGCCGGGATCCGTTCCGAGTGTTATAAGAGATCTACTTTCGTTACTAAGATAGCTACAGGCGCTCTCGTATGAACCATTGCAGAAAAGAAAATAAATACCTACCCAATATAAAGTAGGTAGGTACCTAAGATATGTATACCTACATCCTACATATTGTCCTGCATACCGCCCTTCCGATCGATAGATTAAATGCAGATGCCCGCGAGCATGGGAGGATGCCTTTCTTGAAATCCGTTGGCTACCAAACTCATCGCGACGGCCACCTAATCTCGCCGCATCGTACAGTTTCATCAGTTAACCCAGATTACCACCCAGCGGCAGGCATATTTCCATACTGGATTCGGATGACGACAGGCGTTGCAAAACAGCTGACGTACGTTCGGTGCTTTGCTCTCACTAAAAAGAAAAAGTTGTGAACCCGAAAATGGGCTCACTTCTTCTGCTATAAGCAGACGTCGTGCCATCCTGCTCATGGTGCCGGCCCAACTCATGCAGTGGGTCAAAGTACCACTGGGTTGGGAACCAAGGAATGCTGCCGTACTGAAGACTTGAGCAAATACCCGCTGGCGAGATATATCGACGGGATCTAATCTATTCTAGACGAAGGTGACAGGTGCATTCATTCTTCATACTACCTTAGGTACTTTAGGTAGGCTAGGTAGAGACTGTATACATGGGCCATCTCATTGATTACGGAGCTTCTGGCCAGATTCATTTGCAAATATTACCGTGAGCCCTGTGATGTTCAGTCATCAACTACGGAGGTTGCCGTCTAATGGGGTCTGCGTAGTGGCACCCATCTAGATAGTAGTCAATTATCATAGGCGGGCAAGCCTAGTGTACATTAGTATGACATCTGAAGTGTGTCTTAGTCTAAGATAGTGTCACCCCCCTCACCTTCGTCCATTTGGCTACATAAGTAAGGTACCTAAATATACACACGGTGGTACGAAAAGCTATCTAAGGTACAGCCAGCGCACCTTGGACGAATTTTTTCTTTTCTTCTCTCACAAACTCTTTGTTCCCCAGGTTGTCTACCGAAGATACCTAGTAGCCGTAGCACGGATCTCCGGCCGGTCCGCTCTTGAACCTGAGATATAATGGCACTCTCTCCGGACAAGAAAATAAATAAAATAAAAATAGAAAATAAAGTCAATGTCTCTTCGCCTTCAGGGGGCGAGGAATCCCCTCTTTTAGTCATGTCTCGAATCTTTGCTGATGGGTCTCAGATATTGATAATGACATCTGAAACATCTCACTTGAGCCGCGCTGGAGAAAAGACGGTTATATGTAACGGTTATAATGTCTTGTCGCCGCACCCCCTGGATGTATGTTCGCGTAGTCTGGAGTCATATAATATCAAGTACTCATTTTCCAACAATTTACCATGCATGTGTCATGTATTAGATCTGTCATTGGCTTCCATCACTGTTTAGCTGGCGTTTATATTCGGAACGACGTACCTAGGTACCTAGCTAAGGATCCAATAAGAAAGTCAATTAACGTTCTTGACGAATTTGCCCTCGTCGCTTTCCGGATGAGTACCTAACCTCGGGACGATTAGACGCTTGAATTGTTGGCTCGAACTATTCTGGGCATTGTACTCAACACAACATGAGACGAGAAAAGATACCGCAACTTTGTTTTCATTGGATTACCTAAATGTAACAACTAGTAGGAAACCTTCGTTGATTCTATGGGGGCCAACCTTAGGTACTAACACCTTACAAAGCAAGCCTGCCAACTTAAGAGCTTTTGTGCCTGGTAAACTCAATAACATCCAATTCATCACCCGTCGGTTACAGACGATCGCCTTGATCTGTCCTCCTTCCCGTAGGTATCCACTTTACGACAAGCCTGACATAAATAGGTAAATCTCTATTTCTTAGGCTGTTTTATGGTTTCTACTTATTACACAACACCCACAATATATTAACTTCCCGCCATAGAGTGAGAGCATGCGGGGATCGTTAGAATCCCGGGAATATCAGGAGGCGAGTCCCCTTCTCTCCTCAATATCTTCAACTTTAGTGAATTTCTTTTATCTCCTCGGCACCACGATATAAGACGAACGATTCAGTTGGCGGAAGTACTGCAACGAGTCTATTTTGTTGGGATAGGGGTTAGACTACCCGGCCACAAGAAAGTTGCTAGGTATTGTTACTAACTTAGCTCGCCTTCAAGTCTCTGCTTAACATTTCGTCTCTGTCTTTAAACCCAACCCCATCATTGACCCGAATTAGAATTTTTCACATTTTGACATGCTAGCGTCCAGTGTGTGTCGTAGGCTTATAAATGACCGGGTTAGTTAAGACAGAGGCCATCTCGTTATCGAACCGGTAGGCTAAGGTAATACGGGGACAGTTTCACTAAAAAAAATTTGTCGCCATGGCTCGGATGCAGACGCCCATCTATAGGACGGGATACCCCAGAGGGGATAAGTTGTCAAAATGTACTCAAACTTTTCTAGTTTGAATACTACTTATGTTAGTGAGAATTTCCACGCCGAGGCCTCCAAGACTCATACCGCGCGGCTGGGTCTCCGGAGAAATCTCAACTTGAATATTCGCCTACGATGGTGATAAGAGTCAAGAGCGCATGACAAATCCACGGAAAAGCCGCCTCACTGCTAGTATAGCTCCGACGGCCCAGACGCCGGCTCCTCTTTTTGTTCACTCTAAAGTTCCCAACGAATGCCGATTATGATCTAAAATGATCTGCACTTGTCACTCCGCCGGTGGAGATGAAATATCTTCTGCCCTTTACGCTAGCAGCGGAACGGTGGTCTAGTACCAAGTCTAGTCTATATTAGCCGGCATGCGTTAGTATTTACTGTAGTGTATGGACTATATCCCCTATGCGTAGGCGCCAAATCATGTTCAGCTGTCGTACGCACTTGACAGCTTAGACGCTCCGCGGATCCACAGAATTACAAGTACGGCTCCAGTGGTTAAGTTCTCGAGGCGTTCGAGTATGATATCAATTCACGATACTGTACCTATCTACTTACGTACAATAGTATATGCTACCTACGTAGGCGGACGCCAAGATATCGTGTTATGATCCATGGATACATGGTATTGCCGTCTAGTAGGCAAGAAAGGTGTAGAAAGAAGCTTGCTCTATTTCTACCTACTGAGAGCGGGGCCACAGTTTTGGTGGTGGCTCTAGGTCACCTGATCAGGCACCTGTGCAACACATGGACACGTAGCTATGTGACAGGTCGCTTACTAGTATTACTATGCTTGTTAGATTGTGTTTCGGGAGTCTTACGCATGTCAGAAAAATGGGTTTATACTACTAGGACCTGCTCCTTTAATAAAGTTGTATCTTGTCAGCCTGGGTACCTGGTAGGTATTATACTCGTGAAGTACGATGTAGGTAATAATTGAGGAAATTAATAGGCACCAGTTTAGGTAATCTGAAATCTGAACTTCTAGCTACTGATCTAAGGTATGAGATATAACCCACTGAGGGGAGTGACGAAAAAAAAAAGCTTAATATATTGGAACTGGAAGGAAAACGGAGGACAGGCAAAGCTGAAAAATATCATTGTCTTGATACAGCATGTTTATGCGTTAAAACAATAAACAATTAACAACTATATGCACTAAAATAATGTATTATCTAAATGCTTCCACACCGTTCCGGGTATGATGCACCCCCCGTGCACCCCGAATCTATCGGGATTCGGAGAAACCTTGACCCCCGTACCGTTCATGCCGTCTGACAAACTGGAGGGCACGGATGAATGAATGCCTTGTACCTCCCTTTTTTTCAAAGACGGCATGCCGCCTAGATGAATCTTGTTGGATGCCTGGCCGTTCGATTTTATTTATTCCTCATACCTAACTTAACCTACTTAGTAGAGAGGCGTACATGCATATAGATGAGAAGCATTAGTATGTGCGAGGTAAATGGAAGTCGTACTGTTATTTTAAATGAGTTTATCGCGTTTATAAGATGGCCGGAGATGGACCCTCCGCTGAGGCTCACGCCGGAGAGATATTGGTGATTTTCATTGTGGGGGGGGGGGGGGGGGGGGGGGGGGGGGGGGGGGGGGGGGGGGGGGGGGGGGGGGGGGGGGGGGGGGGGGGC
>NW_025953046.1:438796-548069 GCF_022478825.1 Daldinia caldariorum | reverse complement strand
GGCCCCTTAACCCAACCCGGTTTTAAATTTTTTAACGTTTGGGGGTTTTGGTGTGAAATCCCCCTGGGAATTTTCCCCCCCCCCCCCCCCCCTTAACCCTCCCTATTTTCAAGATATCTATCATACTAATACTATAAGGTATACTAGTCATGCGTATCATGCAGGTACTATTGGTTGGCAGCCACCAAGTTTTATGTTCTGTAACTCACTTCATGCAGAAATCGGAAGCTCAAGTGTGATCGCACCAAGCCTCGCTGCAACCGCTGCGAGAAAGCTAAGCTTGAATGTGTCTTTCCCGAATCCCGAAGGAAACCAGCCTTCAAGCGACGGAATGTAAGGGAACTCGAAGCTCGCCTGGGTAATTATTATGGCCCGATGCCGTAAAAAGACGCGAACCCTGAACTGACAAATACGCGTAGCTCAAGTTGAAGTGCTTCTGAGGGAAACAAACCAGAACCGGTCGCAGGGTCAGGAGGCTGTGCAGCCGATTAACGATCAAGCCGCTGAGCTCTCAGAGACTGAAAATATTCTCTTTCAAGGCATTGACTTCACAGATTCTATGCCCTCGTTGGACGATGGCAACGCATTCGCATTCCAACAAGAGCCGGCAATCACACACTCGACCGCCAATTTGGACAACAATCATGGCCAAGATAATACCCCTTTTACGGGCGACCTCATAGGCCTTGGTGGGATATTCGAAAGTTTACCCCCTTTTGATATGATGGAGGACCTGTAAGTCGCTCATGCGTAAGGAAAGTTATATCTATTTGCTCACGGAAGTAGAAACCGAATCTTTTTTGAGCGTCAGGGCCATCTAATCCCCATAATCCATCCCTCACGCTACCTGCAGGCCTTTTATTCGGCACCGCATATGAAACCGCCCATGTGTCTGCAGTACGCAATCTGGGCACTTGCTGCGCATGGTAATCCGAAATATGGAGCCTGCAGTGATGTTTTCTATCGCCGTGCCCGACAGTATGCCGAGTTGGATGAGATGAAAGTAAGTAGCCACATCCCCAAAGACCGCACTTTTCGTCCGACTGTACTTACCTCTCGAAGGGCTACGGTGAACATTTCATTACTGTCGCTCATGCCCAGGCGTGGTGTGTCATAGCCACATACGAGGCCAAACTGTTGCTGTTTACCCGAGCGGCCATGAGCGGTTCCAGGGGGGTTAGGCTTGTTCAAATGATGGGTCTCCATCGGCTCGACGGTAGCGCAGAAGAGATATGCCCAACCCTCGTA
Organism: Daldinia caldariorum; assembly: GCF_022478825.1. NCBI lineage: Eukaryota > Fungi > Ascomycota > Sordariomycetes > Xylariales > Hypoxylaceae > Daldinia > Daldinia caldariorum. The sequence goes on along the minus strand of NW_025953046.1, from coordinate 546,821 downwards.
CCCCCAAGAGATTGGATTGAGTTGGAAGAACGACGGCGGGTTTTCTGGGGAATCTTTTGCGTCGACAGCCATTGTTCTATTTCAACTGGCTGGCCGTTTCTTATCGATTCTTCCGAGGTAAGACAAGCAACTAATAAACCAGGATTCACAACTAATGCGTCTCTTAGATTACGACTCTCCTCCCTGCTGTAAGTTGATGTGCCGCCATCGGTTTTGGTCTTAACTAACCAGAGGCATTAGCCGGAACATGCGTTTTTGAGCGGCGAGGAAGTAGAAACATGTAGTATACAGGAAGCCTTGAAAGGAAAAACCTATTCTTCCTTTTCCGGAGCTGTCCTAGTTTGTCACATGTCAGAGCTTCGTCACCTCGAATATCCACAATATGCTAATAAAAATATCAAGATTCAATCAAATCCTCAAGCACATTCATCGACCCAAATCCACAGATAACCCTGATAATTACGAGTATGGCGAATACTGGCAACGCCATCGTGAGCTCGACAATACGCTCTCAAGCGCTTTTATGTATCTCCCTGCGTCTTTTCGGCTACCAGATAACTACCGTGACCCGGTTGCTGTACACACGAATCTTAACCTCCATGCATCAACCATCTGCTTGCACCATGCCGCGATCGAGATGATAGAGGCTCATAAATTGCCGGAGAGTGCCAAGAAGATCTGTCACGATCGCCTGAGCACGGCTGCGCAGGAAATTGTCAACATCGTTAGGTTGACTAGTCATGTGAATTCAAGCCCCGTAAGTAGTACATTGGATTGGCGAATGCCTTCTTTGCTTAATGCTAACGCAATAATAGAAAAGCCCATTAGCCGCGTTATCGCTATATTGCGCAGCCTCGGTCTACGTATACCTGTGTCAAGAAACACAGACACCCACCAATGTTGATAACCTTGACTTTGTCATTGCTGCCATGCAGGCCTTTGGAAAGAATCACTCTATTACACGAGCTTTCCTTCGCCAAGTAGTAATCGATATCGAACGAAATGGGATTCAAGACATTGTAGGGTTGGCCTCCCTCGATAATCTCGGACCAGAGTTCCGAACCCAAATTACGCACAACATACCTTTACTCGCTCGCTCTAAGATATCGCGCCATTCGCAAGTCCAACCACCACTGCCGGGTCGACTGCCGCTCGGCAAGCCCATGGGGGAAATGATTGTCGAGGATAGTATGGACTGCGAACACGGGACTTGGGTCTCGGATGTCAACGAGAACGAATTGTCTTTGACGGAAGCTCGGTCTTCTAACTATATGAACTACATGAAGAATAATAAACGAAAACGCGTCGCTCCCTCACACGGTACTAGCACTCTAGATAGCCTATCCGAGAGTTGCGACTCGCCCTGGGTTACAAATATCCAAGATCGGATCTCGACCAATCCCTCAACCCATTCTTCCCCCGAAGACCCCGTGTCTGTCGGGACGTCGGCATATCCCACCCTCTACCCCTCGGGCCCCGGTATGGCTTTCCAAGGGCCAGGTCAGGATTTACCGCACCGCACCAACTCGCCCCGTACGAACGCGAGCTCCCACCTGACAGCATCGCAAACCCATAGCAACAGCGGGTTATACCCGGTCAGCCGCTGGAATCTCACGGGCATGTACACAGAAAACAATGGCCGACCCCTCCAAGGCGAAGCCAGCCCGTGCAATTTGTCCGCGAACAATGATCACATACCCTGGTTTATCACGAGCGAAAACGTTAGCGTGGATTGGGGCGGGGCCAAGTTGAATCTAGACCCCGACGTGACGTTACCGGGATAAGTTAAGAGGAAACGAGAACATGACCTACTAATTTGTTTGGCGTATAAAGGAGAATTGTCGTAAAAGAAGCCATGTTGTTTATTTTTATTTTTATCAAGGACGGGCTGTACGGATCATGTCCTAGCGCTATGATATCCCTCTCAGCCTATGTAATGTATCATATCATATCATATCATATCATTTATACCTGTACATTATACTATATAGGTATGTACTACCGTTGGACTATAGTTGATCTAATTCCTAATATGCCCACGGAAAAAGGGTTATGCGACATGATATATATGAGGTAAATGACCTACCATTCTAATTGGTATAATCCCTTTGCCCTCCATTCTAACGCCTATGCTCAATCTCCGTTTCGATCGATATGCTAAGGTTCGTAGGTCAATGCTCGCCCTCTGTATATAGGTTAAGTACCTTATATATAGGAGCTCGTATACGGTTTCAATGTTTCGCACCGCATAAACGCCAGTCCAATGTATCCGTAAACTCATCTTATATGCTCTTTCTTTCTTTCTTTTTTTCTTTGTCTCATCATTTCTTCCGAGTTTTGAAATCCCTCGCTTGAACCCTCGAGCCCCTCATGTCGGCGCCGTTAACACCGGCATCACAGGCTCGAAAGTCCAGTCGAAGTCGTCCATAAACGTCCAGTCTATATTCTGCAGGGCATCGGCACCTCCCGGCATGATCGCCGGTGTTTCACAGCCGTTCGCTCCGTTGGTAGTACCCGGTACCAGGGTGGCACCAGAAGCGCCGGCGGCGGCGGTGGTGGCAGCGGCAGCGGTGCCGGAGGGCTGGCACTTGCAGCGGAGATTGTTATGGCGCTGGTCGTTCTTCCAGCGCGTTATGCAGTCAAAGGTTACGCTGGCGCTGAGGCGATGCGAGAAGGCTACCACGGGCTCCTCGCCCCACTGCGCTTGTTGTTGCGATTGCTGCTGCGGCGGAGCTCCGGCAGGGTCGCTGCGTGCCAACAGCCAGTCAGACCAGGACTCGAAGAGGTTGCCAAGACGCATAGGGAGGTCGGACTCCATGACGGTGGCGCGCCTGGCCGCGGTGATTATGTCGGCCGCCGACTGCTCCGCGGCCTTGCGGTCGATGAAGGACATGTAGGAAGAGCGCAGCACTCGGTACACGATGCATCCCGCGGACATGAGGGCGCGCAGGTGGAAGTGTGGTATGTGTCGCAAGAACTGCATCTTATTGTCTAGCTCGAGCGATTCGCGGATCACCACTTGTGCTGTATTATACGTCCGCAGGATGTTGCGCTTCAATGCGTCTGGGTTGTAACCCGGAAGGGGCATCATATAATATGTCTGGATTTCCAGCTGGACCAATAACGCGTTGAATCGATCGAGGTCGCCTATATGAAGTTAATACTTGGGCTGTTAAAAAAACCGATATAATCATCAGAACATGTTTCTAGGACGCGCGAGATACGTACCTGCACGTTCGGAGCAGATAAGCCCCCTAACTGCGTTCCACTCGTCTTCCAGGAGCTGGACTAGCTTTGCCGAAACGCCTCGCGCATCTTCTAGGCTAGCCGCCATAGTCTTACTCACATGGTTACAGAATTTCTGGCATTCGAGGAGGATGCGGAAGTTGGACGGGACTTGGAAAGGTGTCCTGCCGTCAATGACATTCTGAATAGTCTGATTGAATAGACAACCTAAAGGCGGAAGCCCTAGGAAGGAAGAGACTCTTTGAGCAACAATATTGTATCCGGCCCAAGTAAACGAAGCCTCTTCATCTGTGAAGTTATTCTGGAAGACACCATGGCTATATTCCGGGTGGGCTCCTTTCCCGCAATGAACCCCCAGCTGGGAGGTCGCAGTCATACAGATGCTCGAGAATAGTGCGCACGGGTCGTTCACAAACCGTACTTCCGGGAAGATCCAGGTGCAAAGTAAGATGAGGGCGTTTATGGAAGGCAAAGGGAGGGGTGGATTAGCAATAGCTGCGTAGGCATCGCGCTGGACAGAATCTAGCAAAAATGGGAATACGGTCGAGGTCTTGGCGTAGCGCCGTGTTGCTATGTATATTATGGTCCAAAACAACAGGTGGCTAGTATCGTAGCACTTATTTGGATCCCTAAATCGTACGACTGGCATATAAGGATGATAATGTTCAAAGTATCTAAGGTAGGTTAGGAAATATGCGTCAGAAATACGCCACTTCTCATGGCCTTACATGGGAAATCCACTCACTTCTGAAAGTAATAGTCGACATCTTCGCCCGAAAATGGCTGTGATCCAAGCGCTCTAGCAAGCGCTGGCTCAGCCGGTGGGCCTTGAATGAGTGGTATACTCGCGGGAGTATGTACTACAGAGGAGGGAGCGATTGTAGTGCTATTTGCTGTGGTTACAATAGTAGGAGCTCCCCCTTCTACATCCGCAGAGACGCTTACTGGCGACGGCACCCCTAAGCGTGGTGGGATAGGCTCTTTAAGGGGCGTGAGAACCTCGTTCCGCGGGGAGAACCCCGACGTTTGACTTGGCAAGGTAGTAGGTTGTCCACTAACACTTTGCTTGATAGATTGAATTTCCTGAACTAGTTCATCTAACTTACTGTTTTTCTATTTAGTACCTAACATACCTAGGAGGTAGGTAACCTTATACAATACAAGGGGAAAGCGGTTACCTTTTTCGGCTCACCCTTTTGTGAGTCTTGTCCACGATACACGTCAAGTGAAGCTTGGCGCAGCGTTGACACGGTTGGGCTGGATTTTGGCTGGGGTTACAGCGAACCTATAAGGAAGATTAACATTAGAAATTTGAGAGGCCAAATCAAGCAAGGGCCGAGACAAGACATACCTTCGCGTCTCGGCAGCTGGTGCAAGCCGTATTTCGCTTGATTCGGCCAGATATCGCATGAAGCGGCGTTGCTTCCTCACCGGTCTCCGGCATTGGCGCGGATATTTTTCTCGGCCCCGGTAATCCGTAGCACACTATATCAAATCTACCGGATTAAATTATTAATTAATTTAAATGACGTTAGTGTTGTTGCAGTTGTTATTGTTGAACGAAGAAGATGAATGAAGCACAAAGCTATCTGATAGCCGATCGGCTACAGCTAGTTATACATAACTAAATAAATTTAATACCTAAAACTAGAGGGCGGATATAAAAGGGTTTAACGCCAGTTCAAGCTTCGGCAACAGTTTCGGTACCGATCCTTGTCTCCCTAACCTTAGGGACCTTAGGGACCTCCTTAGGCATATCCACCGCTTCTAATAGGTGCAATCTGTTGTACTAGAAAAATAAGCATCCGGCTTACCAAAACGGCCTGTATGGGTTCTGAGCAAGTCTCGAAAAATTATTATGTATTATGAGGTACCGGTAGGTATGGATGATTTTCTACTCCCATTTCCTTTCCACAGTTCCTACCCACATACCCCATTCAAGAACATTGCCCACGATAGCCCCGGCAACCTGCTCTCTTGTCGCCGTCGCCGTTAACAAACTAGGATCTAACCGTTCTTTCAATGCTACAACCTCGAAGAAATCTACGAGGAGTTGGTTGAAGTTAGTCAGTTATGATTGAGTCATGTCAAGACATTCAAGTAACCGAAATTTCCCAACTTACATCTATGCGGTCCGTAATTCAAGAGCGGTCGGGGCGCGATGTAAACGCTACCATTTCTCGACCGGCCGTAATGAAACCCGCCTTTTAGAAGTGCCTTACCCGGGTCCTCGACCTCGAAGTCGGCTGGTTCGACGCTTGTCTTCGTAGGTGGGATACCTACGTAGATACTACCATGGTTTTAGTCTCAGAGCCGCAATTAGACTGTTTCGGAAAAAAAAAAAAAAAAAAACTTCGTTTCGACACTTACCCGTGGCAGATAGGAGTTGGTAACGGCGCATCCGGATCCTCCGAAACCAACAACCACTCTTTCACCTGGTCTGCGATATGCGGAGGCGCCTCCCATCGCAAGGCAGGGAACTTACCCGCCCCGTCGTGTGTGTACTCGACGCCGAGCACCGAATTGGTGGGGCCGCACTCCGGCGCCGTGACGATAACTTCCTGCTTTTCGTGCAAGTCGGCGAAGGCGGGCCCTTTCAAGAAGCTTTTTGCGTCATGGCCCTTTGAATTTTTGAAGAGCCATGATAACAAAACTTCCACAAGGGTTGTCATCCCACCTGTTTTGAGGTTACCTTAGGTCCGCGTTAAAGGTACCTAAACTTTACTTTAGACGGCTTTCCAATGTGTTGTTGTTAGTGCGCAACGAATTCAGGCCCTAGTAATATTCCACCTTAAACTTGTGTGAGAAAGGTAGGTCTAAGTAATCTTTAAAAATTCACTTCCTACGAGGTTACTGAGTCGTCTTATTTCAATAATAATGCTTGATTTTATAAACCGTATGGCATAAAAGACTGAAAGTTGAATTCGCCAATTAGATAGATTTCGGAGCCGAGAGCGCTTATGCATAAGAGGTACCTAAAGTTTACCTAAGGTAGGTGTTAGATATGTCATAGAAATGCCAAGAAATCTTATCAACATACGTCACTCCTATTGGGGAAAAAAATAAAGAAATAAAAATAATAAAATAAAATAAAATAAAATAAAATAAAATAAAATAAAATAAAATAAAAACAAGGCTTCCATAAGCAACCTCTGAATCGGTACCTGTTTTTGCATTCGATCAACCGGATAATTACCTAACCTAACCTTATACTAGCACAACCAAACATCTTCGACGACCATGGCAGGGGTGCTTCTAAACATCGACTGGCGGTCGTTATTAGGCAGAGATGCATCTTCTTCTTCCCTCGCGGTCGAAAATGGGCCTGAACTTGAGCCCGAATCCGTGCTCGAGCCCTTGTTTGTGCCTGTGGAAGAACCCGCGTTCGAACCCGCGTCTGAGCCCGAATCCGAGCCTGAGCCGGTGCCCGTACCCGAGCTCACGCTTGGGATTGCTACGCCTGAGATCGTTGCGCCGAAGATCGAGATCAATTTTGAGCCTTCACATCCCTATTACCCGTTGGGTGTGACCATTCCGGGTTACGCGCCTAACGAGGCGTCTGTCCCTGTGCTGTTGGCGTCATTGAGTGGCATGCTGGTATTTGCGCTGGTAGGAGCTTCTGCGCTAGCATTGAGGGTGAATCCGAATTTGACAAGAACGAACTTGATTCGGGTTTGCTGGTTTGTTCTATGTAAGTCATTTTACTTGATAAATACCTAGCATGTTCTCGTGTATGACATATTTTTTCTTCTTCTTTTTACTGACTTGATTCGAATTCTAGGCGGGTGTTTACACTGCTTCTTTGAAGGTGAGTTTACTATTATAACGTCAATATACACCATCCAATCCTACTTTATATACGGATGATGGAATGAGTTCATGTATACGAGATGAGAAGTTTTGCTTTCAACGGGGTCATTTAGCTAAATGGTTTTTGAAGGATACTTCATCTTCAATCACGCTACACTCGCGTCGTCACAAAATGTATTTGCACAGCTGTGGAAGGAGTACGCGCTATCAGACTCGCGTTACCTGAGGTCCGACTTCTTCATGCTAAGCATCGAGAGCATCACGGTGGTGAGTACCAACAACCCAAGCTAGCCGAATCAAACTTTGGAACACCAACACGAGGATATGAAAGCGAATGCTCATTATGAATGGCAGTTCATCTTGGGACCTCTCTGCTTCGCTAATGCTGTTGCTATTGTCCGAGGGAGCCCCGCACGGCATGCACTTCGCATCGTCGCATGCATAGCACACCTATATGGCGTGGCTTTATATTACGCCACGAGCCTCTGCGAGCTTTACTTCACGGGCCGCTCCCATAGTCGACCCGAGGCCCAATACTTTTGGCTTTACTACTTTGCCTTCAACCTTCCGTGGGCCATTATCCCAGCAGGTGAGTTTTCCAACAAGCGAAATCAGAAGCCAGGGCTAATCTTACCGACCAGTCCTTTTATATGATAGTGTCAGGACTATAACCAGGGCCATAGGAGCTTTGGAAAGAGTTGATGTCACACTAGATTCTCATCGCCACAGACTTAACGGGGCAAACGGCGTTTCTGAGACCAAAAAGACAAGATGAAACTGGATAGTAGTTGGTTTGAAAATGGGAAACGATTTTTTTTTATTAAAACAACGAATTTTTAGCGTTCAAATTGTTACATTCTTATAAGATTTCACGGTGGAATTTTTTTTAACATTTCATGTAACATTCGTCCAACATATGAGGATTTCTTGGACTAAATAGCTGTTTTAGTTAAGTTTGTCTATTAAGCTTGTAATATAGGTATGTTGGCGCTAAATTTAAAAGCTGCGGTCAAATCTTAGGTGAATATAGTGTGTATCTTTCGGTAATACTTCTGATGATGCTAGAGGATTATAAATGGCGCTGTTGAAGAAGTTGACCTCTCACGTATTGCCTCATCGTGTCTCCTAGGCGTGCACCACGCTTGGCTTAGGGGTTAGAAGGACCGAAAAAACCAACTGCCCCCAGGGATTTGGGTCTCAACCCCCCCATAACTCAATCTACCTTATAAAAATGCCCCTGAATCTTGATATGCACATCTGTCTTAAAGCACTCCGCCACCGTATTCTGGCATAAATTCATAGATGCTGAACTGTATGCTCTGTTGCTATGATCGTAGGAAATACACCGGAAACAAGGGTCTCCTTCATAATGCGTCTTCTCTATTAAGGGTTCTCCATGACAATTCGGAGGTAGGGTATCGTCGTATATAATACAATTTTATCGCACGTATTTGTTCATAAACCGCTTGTGGAAATCAGACCGCAGGAGATCCTACACATAAAAGTTAGTACCTGCAACCATTTTTAAAGATGGAGAGAGAGAGAGAGAGAGAGAGAGAGAGAGAGAGAGAGAGAGAGAGAGAGAGAGAGTGTGTGTGTGTGTGTGTGAAGAATACGTACGTTGATGAACTCCTTTCTCTTGCCCTTATCCTCCGTCCCCCTCGCCTGGTTCTTGAAAACAACATCGTCATCCCACCTAGCAAACCGGTATATATTAGCACAAAGGCCAAGATGTCATCATCGCCTTGCGGATATCTGCAACGTACCTTCGCTTCATGTTGAAGTTCTTGGGGTTTAGCAGCGGGTTACCGAGAGCGATATCTCGCTCTCGCTCTGCTTCTTCGGCCGCGGCCTTCTCGCGTTCTTCTCTCTCGCGCTTCTCCGCCCGTTCGCGTCTGATCTTCTCAAGTTCGCGTTGCAGCTCCGCCTCTTCATCCTCGTCGTCGTCATCATCGCTATCTTCATCGCTATCGTCATCGTCGTCGTCTTTTTCCGATTCCGAATCCGCATCTATGTCGCGCGACTCCTCTAATATGCGCCGCCGCTTCGCCTCCAGGTCTTCTGCCTCCTCCTCGCCACCTCCATCCGTTCCCGAGTTCAATGCTAAAGGCCGCTTCGAGGCGTTGTTTGTCGTGGGCGCCGTCTCGTCGGTAACGTCGGGGAGCGCGCCGCCGTTTTGTTTCGCGAAGTGGGCGGCTTCGGCAGCGAGAAGCTCGGCTCGTAGATCGCGGACTTCGTCCGCATCACCTCCTTGTCCGGGTTTCCTGAATTTGAGCTGGGTATGGGCGGGGAGGAGCCGTTGATGGTAGGCCGGTCCTCTGAGTGCCTCCTTTCCACGTGCCTTTTTATGCTGTTAGTCGAAGTCGACTGCTAAATATATCGATTGATTTGGGGAATTGTAAACGTACCGGATCGAACGTGGGCCTGTGTGCTGTAGTCATCTTCGATTATATGACGATAAAAAGGCCTGTTATATTTTATTAAGAAGTAATGAATAGTGAAGGCGTAAGTGAGGGTGTAAGTGAAGGTGCACGTGAAGATCTTAAATGTTGTTCGTTACAAGGTACTGTACCAGAAGTTGAGACGACTCCAGTTCTAACTTCCAGGTGATGGGATGAATGGACCCACTATACTGAAAGGATTAGCTGCAGCCTGCAGGGTCGGCATTTAAGGATGCCAAGACCCGACCTTGCATGGGATAAGTGCATACCTTACCTAATTCTACAGCAACACCGCCCGGCAGAATTTTGCATCGCTGAGCTGCTTCATTACATTAGAGGTACTGGAATTAGTACGCCAAGAATGAGGTGAAAACGAACGAGAATACCTAGCATCATTCTTCTTTCTTGTTTTTCCTCATTATTCGTCTTTTTCCTCTACCATGCCTCGAGAGGCAGAACCTTCGCTCAATGAGCGCGCTTTCGTAGTGCAGGCACTACAAGAGGGCCTGCGCATCGACGGTCGCACCTTTGATCAATACCGGAAGCTCGAGCTCAAGTTCGGCGAACAATACGGAGTCGCAGATGTAACTCTTGGAAAGACAAGGTAACTTAAAAATAAAAATAAACTTTAAACATATGCTTAATCTATTCAATAAATGTTTACCTAGACGTACTAATTCATATCACTTCATATAACTAGAATACTCGTCAAGGTCTCAGCCGAAGTCACAACGCCCTACACGGATCGGCCCTTCGACGGCATCTTCACCATTGCGACAGAACTCAGTCCCATGGCGTCCCCCGCTTTCGAAGTTAATCGTCCGACAGAAACGGAAATTTTATTATCGAGACTACTTGAAAAGACCGTCCGCCGATCGAATGCTCTCGATACCGAGTCGTTGTGCCTCGTCGCCGGACAAAAGTGTTGGTCTATAAGAGTTGACCTACACGTCCTCTCGCACGATGGCAATCTGATTGACGTCTCGTGCTTCGCCGTTGTAGCGGCCTTGCGCCACTTTAGGAAACCAGATACGAGCATAGAAGGAGGTAACTTGACTGTGTATACTCCCGCCGAACGAGAACCCGTACCATTAAGCTGGTTGCATTCACCCTTTTGCGTCACATTTAGCTTTTGCGGAGAAGGCGAAATCACGTTGCTGGATGCCAATCTCCTGGAGGAACAATTAAGGGTGTCTAGCTGTACGATCAGTCTTAATAGACACGGGGAGATATGCCAGATCGCGAAGTTGGGCGGCACACCTGTGGAGGCGGCCACGCTACTTCAATGCGCAAGCGTCGCGCTTAACAAGGTTAAGGAATTCTCGACGTTATTAGATCAGAAGCTAGCCGAGGACTCGAAGCGGAGGGACAAAGGTGGACTCCTGGCAGAATTATCCGCAGAGAATGAGAGATAGCAGAGACACCGAGCTTCTCCCTCTGATAGATGACCAAAAAAAATAAAAATAAAGATACCCATGATGAACCTGACGATAATCTTCCCATCCCCATAACGCCTACTCCAACGACGCTAAATGCAACCCAACGTAGAGGCCACTTTGGCCGAATAGTATATACCTGTATATAACCCTTTCGTGGAGTCTTTCCCTTCTCTTATATCACCTCATCACTGGCGGTCTCGACTCTTTATTCCATTTAACCCTTGACCTAACCCAATCGATGGCTTCCCTCACGCCCGTGCCCGTCAGAGCGCTCACCGGCAGCACCCTGGAATCGCGAATGCTCGACGCCTTCTCGCCCTCGAACACCTTCTTGACCAAACCCTCCTTTATGCGCACGACCTCGACGCAGTCCTCGCGATCCTGCTTGTTGGCCAGGATCAGGAGGGGCACGCCCTCGGTCTCGGAGTTCTGCAGGACGTCCTCGAGCACGAGGCGGCACTCGTCGAGGCGGCCGGAGCTGTCGTGCTCGAGGGAGCCGTCGCCGATGTCGGTGCTGTCGATGATGAACACGATGGCGTGGCAGCTCGCGTAGTAGCTCTGCCACAGCCTGCGCAGGCTCATCTGGCCGCCGACGTCCCAGATCTTGAGGTACATGTCGGGAAGGGTGAGGGTCGACACGTTCTGCCCCACCGTCGGCACCGTCTTGAGCTTCGGGTCCGGGTGCTCGGGAAGGAAGAGCGACTTCGCCTGCTCGTGGAACGTCGTCTTGCCCGCGTTGTCCAGCCCCAGCAGGATCACCGAGTACTCCTCCCGCCGCCGCGCGAGCAGGTACAGCGACTTGGCGAGATGGTACATTCTTGCTTGGGTGGGCGGCTAATTCTTCTTCTTCGAAAAAGAAAGGATCGAAAAAGGTTTAATTAGGTTTAACTACCTTAAGAGGTACCTAACTACATGTAGGTGGTGGGAAGGGCAAACAGGCAAACTTTCAGCCCCGCGGAAGGGCTTTGAGGTGATGTTTTAGAAGGACTGACCAATGATGTTGTTGTGTGATTCCGTCTTGATGGTCTGGGACCTGGGTTTAGGTACCTACTTGAATGGAATGTTGGAAATACGTGTACATGAGTACTTGCGACGACACGGCATGTGAGCTAAGCCTATAAAGGTTAGTCTGTGTGGTATGGTTGGATTGGTTGGATTGGAATGAAGGGTACCTAGTTGGAATGAACTACCTAAGCACGGGGCAAGAGTACCCACCTAGGTATCATTGGTTAGAGAAGTAAGCTGAACAGTTAATAGTATGCTGTACCTGCAGAACAGAGCCCTGACTTCCAAGTTTTCGATGCATGTGTCAAGTAAGTTGGGTATCTACCTTAGGTATCTCTACCTGTATGAGGTAGCTATACTTGTAGGTACCTATTTACTGAATCTATTTACTGAAGGTAATAAGCTTAGGTAGGCATCACAATATTCATGGCTCTTAATCTTAATTTCTTATTATGATGTTAGAATAGCAGTTAGTGATTTTATAAATGTTCTTTCTTAAAAAAATAAAATGTTAATAAAGATAAGAAGTTATTTACTTAAGGTAGTTACCTCTATGCAAGTGTTTGAAGATATCAAATAGTATAGTCACAGTTGTTACGTTAGGTAGTAAATTACCTAACATAGGTAATAAAGGATGAGCTGGTGCTGAGAGTATATCAAGCTAAACTATTATTGAAAGTGACACATCAGCACCCAACAACGACAACAGCAAGCAATCGTCATTAGGCATATATACTTCATAAAAATTTTTCATACAACGAAGCAATGCAACAGTAATCATAGTGACAGGTTCATAAATTTAGCATAATCTTCTTTTACTTAATCTAGACCTGTTCTCAAGCGGAGATTTATTAACAGGTACCTACTTGTACGGTTTATCAACAGCAATATCACAACTTCTGTATTAGTACCATACACCTTTCAATACCTGTATTACTTACCTACTATTTCATTCCATTGATACGATTTATTCATATACGTTAGATTATTCAGCTACAGGAACAAAATACTTAGGCGGGGTATGTAATGTTGCTTTTCGACTTCCTGCGTGGGATCGATTCTTACTGAAACCTCTCGATTCTCATCCAATAGCAATAAAAAACATGGCGTCATATTAACTCAATTATTTCCTGCGAGGTTCGTTCACCCGAGCTTGTTTAGCTCCCCAGCCACGAAAGCGACGACTTGCATTTACATGTAACTGTTTTTTGACTTATACAGAGATGCGCTTGCAACCCTTGCAACCCTTGTAAGCTGTAAGCTGTAAGCTCTTAACAAGTCGAACCCCGTTACGTATAATTACTTAGGCCCTCGATCTTCGTCGCCGGGTACATAGTATATATATCTGGGAATCTCGATTTCATTTATTGGGTTCAATATGTCCCCAGTGCCTTTTGAGCACCCCGTGAGGTATGTGTTACTATAATTCTATTTTACCTACTCGTAAAGTGTATTAGTTAATAACGTCGATTCTAGGCTCACCCCGCTGGCGGTGGTTGGCACCTATCTCACGGCGGTGGTCTACTTGACATATACAATCGTAGCTGGGCTCTACGCATCGTATAAGTCCTTAGGTCCAGCTCAGGATATACGGTCACGTTACGCGCAACGTAGGAGACTGGTTCCTATTTTTCTCGGACTTGCTGCCGTGGCTTTTTATTTAGCTACTTACAATTCGGTGGCGTCGGCAGTCTTGTCGTATAAGACATGGGCGCATGAGCAGGGCGTCCATGAACGAGAACGGTATATTACCTCTTATTAGTCCAATTCTAACGAGGTACCTAGTATTATCTTAATATCTAACTTATATATATATAGCCATATACTTGCCGAGAAACTTGTCCTTACTCCTCGCGACCTGAAGAGATCGAACTCCCTTTATATCATCCAGTGGTTAAGCGACACTCCAATCTTCTACGATGCCGTAGAGATTGTTGCCGAGAAAGCCCGTCGTTTCTGGTGGGGGCAACAGATCGACCTCGCGACGGTAGCGTTTAGCATGCTATTATCAATCGAGGGGCGACGACGAAACATCCCTTTAATCCCTTCCTTTTTAATTCTAGCTCACCTCGTCAGCCTGTCGTTCGCGCAGAATCTATTTTACGTCGCTCTTCTTTTAACTCCGTCGCCAATAGTTCCGGGAAGTGAGAGCCTTGAGATGCCAGTAATACCTCTCCTCTCGACGTTGACTTGGATTCGCGACAAAGTTTTTGCTCCAAAGCCGAAGAATTGGTATTTACATCCTCACATTCTTTTTACGGTTTTGGGCTTGAATTATGTCTCAATATTTCTCCTTCCTTATGCTGCGGACACACATTCGTTTGTGAAAATTGTTCATCTCGCTCGGGCGTCGACTTTTTTGCCCCTTATCTTACCGGCAATTGCGCCGGTCAGCTGGGGCGCCGTCTACGTATATCCTTACGATGCTTACGATTTATTCAAGACAATATTTCGAACTATTTCTTTCGTGTCTTTCGCGTTACACACCAAGTCGACTGTTGACGGTCTACGCTACAATGTTCCTGATTCCCACCATCATCGTCACAGTGCCTTCCTCCCCTGGAATGTCGAAGAGCGAGCCAACTGGGAACAAAGCACTACGGCCATCGGCAAGGTTTTAGGTTCTCTCTATGACCATCCTGCTGTAAACGCTGTCGGGTGTGATGTTTTAGTCTGCACAATCAGCCTCGGCCTGTGGGCTGCTATTCGCGCTATAAGCGTTCAAGACATAATAGCATCAGCTATCCCGAGTTTCAAATTTCGTCTCAGGGCTAGGCGCGTCGTCGAGGATAACATGTTCCGTATGCGTCGATCGCCCTACAGTCCTTATACCCCTATTAACGCGCTTTATGATTATCCCGCAGAACGTGTATCCGAGCATTCAATGATCTTAAGAAGCCAAAGTAGATCAGCGCTATCGAGGCGGCTACGGAGTTCGTCAAGGTTAAGAAACGGATCAAAGTTCAGGAGCGAATCGAATTCTAGAGATTCATCGAGAGTTAGAAACTTATCGAAAGTAAGAAACATGTCGAGAGCGAGGAATGAATCGAGAGTTAGGAATACGTCGAGGGTAAGAAGTGTGACGAGGTTTGGTAGTGTCACCAGCTCGTGCACAGCGAGTGAGGATGGGTCCATAACTCCCGGGCGAAGACGAGGACGCTCAAGGGTGTCTAAGAAACACGACGATAAATTATATCGATCTGCTACATTCTCGGCCAGATCTTCGGTAGAGTCAGACCTCATACCGGCTGCGGAGTCAGATTGGGACTCTGCAGCTGTATCTTGGAGCATGGTTGTATTTACTGGTCTTGGTTCAGTGTCGGCAGGTGTTCTTGGAGCGGAATGCATTACGAAATGAGAGATGAATGGGCAGGTTAAGGCTATCATGAGGAGTCTGGATTAATGACGAGAGTAATGAGGTAAAACAGGATCGGGATGTATTGGAGGTTATTGGGAGCGGTTAACGATGGGAAGCGGTTTAGACTTATGAATACCACTCAGCTTAGCGGCCACGGCTGAGTACCTTATATATCCACATAGATATTGAACTCAAGAATTCTCATACTCCATACTCAAGGGTATGCACTCCGTGTATGATATACCTCTTATCTCTTTCAAGAGTTCCTTACACCACAGTGTGTTATTCTGAAGGGAACAGTCCTCACCGTGCACCTGTTATCGCTACACCTGAAGGATGAGCTAGCAAACAACACTGACAACGAAACACATTCACCGAGGATCTACCTATAAAGTACTTATAAATTCCAATTTAGAGGTTTTTTTTCTTTACTTTATTTCCAATCACCACCACTGACCCATTTCCCCTACACCTACCCCCTGCCTCCGAAGTTGCCTACCTACCTTATTTTAACTCAGCAAAAAAAGAGCCACCATATCAGGGCCGCAGACAACTGTCTCCCAACGACAAAGCTACAGAACGAGCTATGTAACGAAGCTTGGTCGTTTCACTTCTGACCTTGTTGCCAGCCACTTACGTTGGTATATCTTAGCTCTACAAATTTACGCCTAGGTACCTAGGCATGTTCAGCCCTCGATGGGATTCATGACAAACGCAATCGCTAATACAGAGAAAACCGAAAAAAAAAAAAAAGCTTAGAAAATTCCAACTCTAGTTGACTCGAATGCCCGCCTTGATTGTTGCACTATCACATCTACTAATTCTACTTGGGCCCCGAAAATCCTTGTCACGTCGCAGAGCATGCAGTAGGTAAAACAACTTCGTTGTTCCACAAGGAACTCTAACTACAGTTGCTTTGAAGCCAAAGCTATATACAGAATAACTCCTTTGTTCCAAGGAGTCTCAAGTGAGACTCTTGACAATCCTCTCGTCCTTTAACGTCCTGTGAGCGACCACACCTCCCGAGATAGGTACCATTCCGGCTGCTGCTGTCCCGCCGTGAACATCGACATTCATATGAGTAAAGTGGACCCTGATCGTCGACAATCACCTCCCTCCCTCTCTTTCCTTTTCCTTTCCTCCTCTTGAACCCTCCCCCCCCCTCCCCTCAGGCCACAAACTTCATGAGGTCCCCTTAACTCCGCGTCGACACCTAGGTAGTCTCCAGGAGGAGCGGAACGGCCCGGAGACGCTTCTGGGTGAATTTCTAACTACGCCAGCGGACGTGGCTTTAGGAAGCGAGTACCTATGCCATGTAAGAGAGCTATGACCGAAAGAAATCGTCGAAGATATATCATATGATAGAAGTTCCCTCGTGTCTTGATAGGTGCCTAGTTTACATGTTCCCATGTTGGAGCGGCGTGATTGATGTGGTTGTTATACAACATATACGAGGAAATCATGTCTTCCTTTTGAAATAATTAGATTTGTAAGGCCAAAAAAGGGGAAGGTAGGTTATGTTTTCTTTGCAGAGAGAGTCGGGGCCTTTTTAACAGTTTTTTGTATTATACATATGATATTCTACACGACATGCATGTCCATTAATTCCGGTACTTCGTTATAGTAGTTCTCTTATCTTTTTCATCGTATGCATATCTAAGTGTGTAAGATGAGGTTTGATAATAATCCTAGGTAAACAGCAAGCAACTTTATCAACAGGGCAAACGACAGCAACACCGTAAAAAAAAAAACATATTCCACTTGAAAAAAAAGGATAAAAAAATACAGCCCAGGCAGGATTCGAACCTACCATACTCCGGCAACTCCGTCATCAGCTCTAGCGCTCTATTATATATATATAACCCTCTATGTCTATTCCAAGGTAGAATCCCCTCTAAAACGCCAATCCATCCCAAAGGAAATGCCTCAGGAAACCGGAGCGTGTTACCACTACACCACTGGGCCTTGTTCTGTGGTGATAGACAGTTGGAAATTACGCCCTTTAACGTACTTGCCCGTTGCAAAGGTCCGCGGGGGGCGGATACCTGAGTCACTGCGTGCGCCTTGGTTGCCATGACGGGAGGAAGGTGCAGAGCCCCAGCCTTTCAAACAAGTGCAGGTACACCTGCTGTGAATAACTAAACGATTTTTTTTCAAACCAACCCTTTATTGATTACCTGCATTAACAGTGAATAAACCGTATAACATGAGGTTTTGGTAGGCGAACAACACAAGTTACATACCGATGTTAATAAGCTCCTTTTAATATACAAACAATACTTTAGGTACCTTCTTACTCCCCCCTTTTCCTAAAATAATGAACTTCACTTCACCAAAGTCCTTCCATATGCATACATGTATGTACCCACGAGACTTAACACCACGTACTGGGTACCTAGACCTACCTAACATCACGCACCTCTTATACTAGGTACCTTACTTATAACAGATCTTTGTATCTCTTCGGACGAGGTTAGTATTCCACTGATGAAAATGTTTGCGGACCATAGAGCCAAAAGCAGTCCCACAGCCACCGCCGGGTTCATCCAACGGGACAGCTCCTTCGTGTGTGTGTTTGCGTACGCCGAAAGGCCGATAAACACGACCGTGAGCATCGCCGTCTCGGCCAACCGCCCCTAGCGGCCTTCCGCGTATCCCACCGTAAGTTTTGCCGTGGCGTCGCCGCAAAGCCAGATGTGGTATTGTAGGACGTACGTTTCTAGCGAGATGCTGCCTAGGTAGTGCGGTATGGAAAGGAACCTATCTCGAAGCCTTCTGGTCGAGTTTCTGAGTACCACGTAGCCTAGAATGGGGATCCAGGATATAAGTGGGTGCATATGGTTGTATGTTTTCTTGTCTGGCAGATAGGTCTGCGTGACGTACAGGAATGTCAGAACACCCCCAATACAGATCGCGGTAAGCAAACGGGTGAATCTTAAAGATAGAGTCGTTTTACCGCAGCCAAGTTGAAGAACCGTTCGTGCCCTGCGGACAGAGGCGCGATGGACTAAAGCCGCCACGACTATCCCGACGAAGGGGATGTAGCGGTCTAAGCCCAGCCTAAAACGCATTTCTTCCGGGTCGATGGATATGAAGAAAAGTGCGTACATGATTTTACTGGCGGTTTCAAGGACGCCAGGCGTGAGTATAAACCATTCGGTGAGCTTTGTCGTCAGGAGCACCTTGAAAAGTAACCAACGCATATCCCGGTTGCGACTTTTGAAGATGAAAAGCATCATGTACGAGACGAGATACCAGAACGTCGCAACAGGAGCAAAATAATACGAAGTGTATGTTGTCCCCATCATGTACGAAAGGGAAACACTCAGAAGGTTTATACGGAACAAGATCTCTATGAGGCGCTGCACAGAGAAGTCGTTCGTCGTGAGAAAATATTGCGTATGGGCGTAGCCGGATATGTAGAGATACCCAGCGATAAACAGCCGGATGATCTTGTATACCCAAAGGGCCTGGGACGCGTAGTGGTAGTGATACAGCAAGATAAATCCCTGCATCAAGCCTTTCATCTCGTTGGACTGGATCCGCGACATGTATCCCGGACCACGGTAGCCCGGAGGAACACGTTTAGACGATGAAGAGCCATCCGGTTGCTGAGTATTCTGTACTGACGATAACGCGCTAACCATCAGCCAGATAACGCAGGCCCTGGCGAAAGCGCTTTGCTGGTAATGGCGTTCGGCTTTCCCTAGAAACGAGGCCCCGTCGGCGTACCAGCACCATACGAGGGCGATAAGTATGTTACCAAAGGCCAAGCCAAACCTAACACCTGCTGCATCACCCGAGACCTCCAAGGCACGGCGCGCGCCGAACGTGAATCCCGCCGCAAGGCCTAACAACATGCACGCCGCGACAAATACGTCATTCTCGGGGGCGGCGACGCAGCATGTGCCTCGGAAGGAGCGTGAGCGGGCGCTTGCCGCCGTATTGCAAAATGCGTTGAAAATAATATCGAGCCTGAGCGATGCTACGTCTTCAGACGCGTGCAAGCCATCTGTATCGAAGTGCTTTCCGGGGCGTACGGGAAATTTGTTGAAAACCCAAGGAATATATGTCGAATTTCCTGGGAAGACTTGTGCGAGATGATTATTCATGGCTTCGACCCGACCGGGCGTAATGCTTTTGGATCGATTGAGTGATAAACTTTCATAGTTGGGGATTCCTACCGGCGTTAGGAAAATCTTGTTTGTTACGCCTCCGGAATTCCGTGTAGTTGTCATTATCGATGATATGTTGCTGTCCAAGTCAGGCGATAGGTATGGTACAATGCCGTTAATCGCTCGCTTGAATAGGTTCAGATAGTCATCTCCACCGTACCGAGCAGCCCAGAATCCAGGAGCACCCAAGACAACAAGTACAGGGGATAATTCATTCACCTTCATCTCCGTGATAGTCCCTTCCCTGGGAGATGGAGGCAGAGGGTCGAAGGCCTTCAGTATACCGTATAATGCGGTAGAGTTTAGCCATGGATCCCATATGAACTCTAGTTGGGCACAATCAGTTCGGAACGATATATCGGCATGTTTATTGTCTGATTGAAGTATACGTTTCATCCTAGTTTCTGAATGGCCGCGAGTGACTTTTTTGCCCGCATTCCAGAAAAGCTGCCGAATAGTAGAATCGCCGACGAAGACGACTTTTCGGCCATTGAGGCACGTGCAGAGAGAGTCTGTAGTATGCTCTACCATGCGGCAACCCCTCGGTTCCCATCGTTGAGAGCCGTCTGGAGCTACGGGCGACCATGTCCCATTTTGCAAGAGAGCTAGGCACTGGTGAGGATCCCTTAGACCTATCCAAACTATTAGGACAAATTTCGCAAGAGGCCAGAAACTGCCACAATTTTGAGTACTATGGCCATACCAACTTCATGACGAGTTTGCAATGTGGTAAGAAGAAGTATAAGTAGAATACAGAAATTCAACGTGGAAACATGAGCCGTAGTAAGCTCGGGGTCCGACGACATTTTGACGAAAAATCGCGCCCAAAAAGTAGACGTGGTGGTTCGACAATGAAAGGACAGATATCTAACCAAGAAGTCTTTGAATTTGTTGATGAAGAGAATAGTCACATTCTGGCTAAACAGACACTAATAGTACCCGATATACCCCATGTTATCTCGCTTTGCATCCTCGGGCAACGACAACTCAGCCCATCAAGCCAAAGCTTCCATTTTCATGGGAAAGTTTATAAGTGTAAGTGGGAAAGCGAAGATGGGCTGGGTTAGACTACTTTTAAGCTTTACATCATATAATAGAAGGAAAGAGCAACCTCATATATATAAGGGGGATTGGCCCCTTGGGAATGTTGGACTCTACATTATTTTTGAGGCTGATTGAACTTTGACGTTGGACTTTGAAGCATTTCGTGGGTGACTATCTTCATGATTCTTCATGAGCGATAGGATCCCAGGGGGTGGCTAGTAATATGGCTGAGGCAGGTTGTGGCTGTGTAAACCCGTAAACCCCACAAAAGGCGCCAGAAAGCTGCGGATAAAAAATTCTTTGCCATTGAACAAAATCTGCATTTTTATTAATATTCTTCAACGTATTAAATTATTTGACCGAGTTCACAAAGTCAAGTCAACGAGAACAAAACATAGCAATCCAGTGTTGATAGGCATTGCTCTCATGAATCTGCTTTTCTGAGCTAAATGTCTCAACGACGTGAACTTCTAATGCGTTGTGGAAGCGCTGCGCGGTATTAAACAGGTAAGAGGGTAGCATTTACACCTGATCGTGCGTAGGCCGGCGCTTCTTAGAGAGTAGGTACCTACCTAGGTAAGCCCAAGGCATATCGCGGTCGAAAGATAAATAAATGATATGAACTCGTCTTTTGCCAATGCTCGGTCAGGCTTGATTCCACGTCTGATCTTGAGCCGGATACCTCGCGTGAGTGTATGAGACAAGAGCAAACTCTACAACGATCTTTGAGTACGGGACCTCCTGGCGTATAGCGTCGAGGCTCTCGTAATTTATCTGTTGTAACAATCAAATACATAAAGCTTATTTTGTCACTCTCGGAAACTCAGGCGGGGTGCGCGTTTGATACTATAAGCCTTCTCGTCGAAATAGAGTGTCATATTTCAATTAGTCGTGCATTGCTATCTTAATCCAATCATCTCTATCAAACTCTGATACTATTACAGTCTGATGATTTCTACTCAATATTCCAAAGGACATTCATGGCTACCGATCTGTAATGTTCTAATGACTGCGTTACATAGTACGAACAACGATAATTACACAAGAGTTGAGGCACTCATTGTTCAAGCATACCACTCGCCTCGGAGCCACCTGTTGAACAGATCTAGAGAGCCCTCAGGCTGGTTAAATGGAACCATGTGACCAGCCTGGTAGATGCGTGCAAACGTGAAGTTGCCGCTGCTCTTGATGACACCGTAGTTGTCAGAGCTGCTGGAGAGATCCTTCAGCTCAGCGGCGTTGAATCCCTTCTTGCCGTGCCACTCGAGCGCCTCCGACCAGGCCTTGTTGCCGAGCCAGTTGCAAATGTAGTCGGCGTCACCAGCATAGATAAGGACTGGGATCTGCTTGATGATGTCAGGGACGAGGCGGTGGAAAGGCTTGGACCAATCACCCTGGAACAAGAAGTTCCTGTTGATATCCGTGTTGCAGCTCTCGTAATCTTGCACTTCGGCACCTACTGCCTTGAGAACCTTGTCTTGGTTTAAGTACTTGCTGATCCAAGCAGTCTCGGTGTAGCAGAGATTCTCTTGGTCCTTGCACTTCTCACGGATATCGTATACGTTGTATCCTGTGCGTTGGAATGGACCAATCATAGCATTGTTACAGTAGATAGCACTGGGAACACAAGACCATACGCTCTCCGATTCGTAGCAGCTTGAAATAAGGGACTGGCATCGGGGAAGAGCGTTGTCCATCGACTGGCATTCGCTCTCGTCGAGCACAGCATCATAACCACCCTCGCCACAGGCCATGGGGCGGTATTCAGCATATTGAGTGTAGGGGTCAGTCAAACCATTACCGATGGCAATGCTTTGCAAGTTGATGTTGCGGTTCTTATGCGACAGAATCTCAGACGCAAAGACGGGAATGTAGTGACCAGCATAGGACTCTCCAGCGATGTGGAATGGCTGCTCGCTGTACTCGGGGAAGTTGTGGAAGAAGAGGGTAAGCAGAGCATAAATGTCCTTGCTTGCGGCAACAGTGTTGTATACGGGGTTACTACTGTAGGAGTAGCCAGTGTTGACTGGTTGGTCGATGAATATGACGGAGGCGTTGTTGTTCCACGAGTACTTGTTGTACTTGAGCGAGCCGTCCTTGTTGACGCTAGAAGGACCCAGCTCCATGAAGAGTCCCATCATGGAGGAGCAGCCCGGACCGCCGTTCAACCATAGTACTACCGGGTCGGTCTTGGGATCGTTTCGAGATTCAAAGAACCCTAGACGTAACGATTAGCCGACATGCGAGCAAAGATCTATCTAGTATTAGAGGACTTACAATAGAATAGATGCTTGTCGTTAGCTTCATCGTCAAGGTATCCACTGTACTGCTTGACTTTATCTACGCCGAGTTCGGACGGGTCGACTTTCTTAGCTCGCAGGTTGTAAGCCTCGAGAGAACCATCTACCTTTCGGTGCTTGACACCGTTTGTCTCAACCCACATGCCTTGCACGTCGGCGCCCTTGATAACATGGTCCCACTCGCTATCTGGGCGGCGTCGGTGAGCTTTAGGATAAGAGACAAGGTTGGCGGCTTTCTCGTAGAAGCCAGGAACTAGGAGACTCATTTCATCCCATAGACCCTTAGCAACAGCTGGCATCTCACCAAAAGCTTCGCTAAGGTGATCTAGTGGTTTCCTGACGGCATCGCTGATGCCACCGAGGACCTTCTGTTGGTCTTGTGCGAGGGCAGCCGTGCTGGCGCCCAGCAAGAGGGCCGAGCTAGCTACTCTCATGATGGGTAGCGGTAAAAAGCGGAGGATGAACTACGAGCTACCAGAGGGTTGGGAATGATTAAGATGATTAAGATGGTGATGAATAAGTGATGATGAGATGAATTTAAGAAGAGAAAAAAAAAGGAATAAGATGAAAGAGAGGGAGTTTAATAATGGATGGGAAAGTCTGATACAAATACGATTGTACAAGAGTCAGAGTTGAGAACCGGGGGAGGTCCAAGATATGGGTTGGTTGGATGGGTGATGAATGATGGGCGATGAAACGGGGGATAGAAGGAGAACCCGACTGGCCAGTGACCAAGCTCTAGGTATGTACCTACCTAACAGAAGGTTGGTAACCAGCCTGCCAGCCAACCATCGGCGTTTTGGTGGCTTAATTAAGTTTATCCTTATTGCTTACATACTCCTTTTTTCACATGTTTGATGCGGTAAGCTGCCCCACAAATAATAGTGAGTAACATGCTCGCCCTATGTACCTCTTAATCCGAGCTGGTTTACGTACCTACCGTTCAGACCGTTTTATCAGAGCTGCGTTGTCGCGTGATAGATGGAGAGGGACCTTTACCGATAAGCGTCATCGGTCATTCTTCTCCTATGTAGTATGTACCGAGTCCCTATCGATATTGGTTCCATATTTCTCCCATTTCCCCCATTTCCCCACTAATCTAGATGGAGTAGGTACATCCATCAAGCATAAAGCATGTTTTCCTTATCATCATGATTCAGCATGACTTCCATCGCATTAAGTTGAGGATGGAATGGTTGTCCGTCGCAATGAATAAATTGATATACCCTTAATCCGTAGGTAGTATTTGACTTATGATGATGCACTTACATGCAAGTACCTGGTCAACTGAGCTGTTCCTGCGTCTCTCCCGCGTCTTCTCCCTTGCCTTAGGTACATAAAGGACCCGCTATGCGTTGGCCCAAAACGAATATCTTCTTCAGTCGGTAAGAACGAACGCACGAGCCTGGCATCCTGGCGGAGCCTAAACCGTACCTAGGCCTACCTATTCCTTCTCCACGAAAAAAAAACCTCGGTTTTGGGAAGACAGCGTTTATACGAATTTCTCAAGTCCCCGGTAGTTGAACAATTACCACTTGCGACGTCAGACTTTGCGCAACCCAGAAAAAAATAAAAATAATAACATCGACATTCTTCTGATAAACGAAGAGATAATATGTCGCGCATAAACCAACCTGGTATGTGAAATATAATAATAATGCACCTAGGCTGTAATTATTAGTCTTCAATATCCAACCCTAATTCCTTTTGAATTGTTACATCAACTTGGGAAAATACTAACATAAAATAGTATGTATTTAGGCCCCTCTCCCCCCTCCACCACGTCCCCACGTCCTGGGTAGAGCTCGAGATGATTGTGTATTATTTTTATACATTGGATAAGGAGTATAATACTAATAATATACTTGGACGGAATAGTCGAATCAAATAAAGCTCACAAACGTGTCACTTGTCCGCCTAAAAAAGGGAAAGAAGCGCTTCGAGATCGCTTGCTACAAGAACAAGGTCCTAGAATGGCGATCCGGTATCGAAACCGACCTCGACGAGGTCCTACAAATCCCCAACGTCTTCCTTAACGTGTCCAAGGGGCAGACCGCGCCGACCGCAGATCTCGCCAAGGCGTTCGGGAAGGACAAATCCGTAAACGACATCATCCTCGAGATCTTGAATAAGGGCGAGCTGCAGGTGGGAGAAAAAGAGCGCTCGGCGCAGCTGGACAGAGTGCACAATGAGGTCATAAGTATAGTGGCGAGCAAGCTGGTCGATCCGCGCACGAAGAGAGTCTACACCACCGGCATGATCGAGAAGGCGCTCGATATGTTAAGCTCTCAGGCGCATCAGCAGCAAGGCGACAAGAAAAGCTCGGAAGCGGGCAGCGGCGCGGGAACGCCAGCTACGGGCGACGACGCGGAAGCGAAGCCAAGAACGAAAGAGCACAACTGGACAGGCGTGGTCACGACGAAGAGCGCAAAGAGTCAAGCCCTCGAAGCCATGAAGGCTTTAATCGCGCACCAGCCGATCCCCGTCTCCAGAGCGCGGATGCGGCTCAGGATTACGTGCTCGACGAACGTTCTGAAGCAGGCAGTCAAGGCGCCCAAGGGCGCTGATGCGGAGGGAGAACAGAAGGCTCCCGGGACCGTGAAAGACAAGATCTTGAGCTACGTTGAACAGGTCGAAAATCAAGATGTCATGGGATCGGAGTGGGAAGTCGTCGGCTTTGTGGAGCCGGGGGCTTTCAAGGGTCTATCCGATTTCGTGGGGAATGAGACCAAGGGTCAAGGACGTGTGGAGGTCCTGGACATGGCAGTTACTCACGAGGATTAGGATTATACGTCTAGTGCTAATGTCATGTCACATTGAAGAATTATCAAGTGTTGGCCACAATGATGTCTCTTTATTCTCTAGAGTACACACTATGACTTGTCGAAACCGATGAGCAAAGTCCCCAATTCGCAAAGTAATTCATAGAAACGTTTTTTGATGCAGTAATTTCAGTCCAGCCTTCACGCCTGTCCATCCGCAATGAATGACCTGAACCAATGAAACCATGCCTCCACCACTGCTAAGACCCTTAACCACCCTTCTTCTTGGAGACACCGACAGTCCGGCCGCGGCGACCGGTGGTCTTGGTGTGCTGACCGCGGACACGGAGGCCCCAGTAGTGTCGGAGACCACGGTGAGCGCGGATCTTCTTTAGGCGCTCGAGATCTTCACGGAGCTTGGAGTCGACACCGTTCGCCAGGATCTGCGAGCTCTTGCCATCGGTGATATCGCGCTGTCTGTTGAGGAACCAGGCGGGGATCTTGTACTGGGTAGGGTTTTGGAGGATGGTGACAATTCGCTCAAGCTCTTCGGAGGTGAGCTCACCGGCACTGTATTTTTTATATCCCGTTAGTCTTGCCATTCGTTTTTTCTTTCTTCTTCGTCTCGTATATAGTCTAGTCTTTAGGTGTTTATTCATACCGCTTGTTTAGGTCGACATCGGCCTTCTTGCAGACCAAGTTGGAGTATCGTCGACCAACACCCTTGATTCGGGTCATGGCGTACATAACCTTTTCCTTTCCATCGACGTTCGTGTTGAGGAGACGCAAGATCTAGTTAGGGGTCTGGTTAGCTAAGATAGTTCATCTTCGTTATCGCAAAACAGTGGAGGCATTGAATTTGACGACTTTGACATTCGCGTGGTTCTAGGTCGAGGATAAAAGAGGCGGGCAGGTGATGCGATGCGAGGCGCGTAAATTGGATGGGATTTTACTTACGAACTGGAAGTTCGTCTTCTCGCCTGAGACGAGCGACATGATGGGCAACTGGTGATGTTGGGTGGTTGCCTTGATGTCGTTCGGATGTGTATCTTGAGTTTGATAGAAGAAGGAATCGAAGGTTTGGTTTTTCTGGTAGGCTCGCTTAATTAGGGTACAGGCAAAAAAAGAATGAGCGGGGGCTAGGAGAATTCGACTTGTGCATCGGATGTACCCGCTTTTGTCGGATTTTTCCAGAGCCGAGTTACCTAAACTCTGCACAGACCACGCCCTAGGTCCCGCCTTATGAAGAAGCCCTTTAAAATTTCATCACAAGCAAGGCTTTTTTCTTTCTCCTTTTTTTATTAAAATTGTAACCTTCGCATATAACTCTGGATGCTATATTCTAGGATCTCTACATATCTGTCTGCAAATCTTGCGATACTGCCGTTGTGCAAAGTATTTACCTATTCTTCACCCAGAGTAGTAGGAGACTGGAAGTTTATGATGTCTACATGATAATGTCTACATGATAATATCTACATGATAATATCTACATGATATCTGCATGATATTAAGACTAGTGCAACGATTATAATATCATACCTAGAAACCTGTCCTTTTTCCCCTTTTCCTCACCAAGTGGTGTTGAATCTGATGTCTGTCTATCTTCCCTTTCACCCGTACAATGGCCTGTGATGAACGAATTTACACAGTCTATGAGGATATCTCCAATGAGTTTATCAAAACACTGAAAATTCTGAGGCCTTAATAACTCTATCTATTGAATGTACATATTAATGTGTGTATGTGTATCATACCGAATATAATTACCTGATATATTCGCCATATATCTGCCGTCTTTTTGCAATCCTGCTAACCGATGCTTTAAACCTTTCCTTCCCAATGCGAGTATTATATGACCAGAGGTCAACTAGTGCACAAATCCCTCCAGGTATCATTACATTCGTCGTATCGTGACCCGTCAAAACTGTGTCCTCCTACCGTCTTCCATTAAAACCCTAATTCCTTTCTGTTCGATACGTCTGTTTCTCCTGTTGTGGGTCTTCTCGAGGTGGTTCCTGAACCAAGACACTGTTAAACCGAGGACGTGTCTCTATTGGATCAGAACCCGTCGGAGGTATGTTGCTGTGATCAACACTGGTGTTCCTCGAAGTACTCGGGCTGATCCCGCTTGTACTACTTCGACTACCATGACTCGACCTCCTCTTCCCAAAGTTCCATTCGAAGGCGTTCAGTATCTTCTGGTGTTCTAGATTTTGTGGCGTGAACGGCTTGTTCAGATGAGCCAACTCGTCGCGCTCTTCTGTCTTCTTGGGCTTAGAGGGTCTGAAGCCTCCGGTTAGAGTTCGAAATAGGCGAGACTGCGATTTTGAAGAATCTCGAGTTTCGTTGTCGGTTGGCGTTGTAGTACCGCTTGTAAGATGACCACCAGAACTGGTAGTAGATAACTTCCTACTGGTAGGAAATGTCCATCTACCCAGCGCCATTATGTTACAAATACCGCGTTTGACAGTTGAGGAGTTGTGAGATATGATTGTTGTCTGTATCGCGCACGTATTATGACTTAGATACTTTGGCTTCGACAGCACACACCGGCGATGGGACGTCTACCACCTAAACGGGAAAAGAGTATGAAATTTCTTCGTCCATTGACGGAAAGCGAGAGAGATCTAACAAGTAGCGAACTGGGCGGTTTAATAATTATTGACTTTATTAATGACGGACTCTAGGTAGCTTTCCATAGATGGCGTAACAGTGGTTACACCCAACATCCATCACATTACAATGGGGCTATGTATGTTAGGAGGTATGTATGTATGTACAATATATACCTTATGTACCGTATGCACATCTCTAGTTGCTAGCTATCGCGGGGTCGCCGGGGTCTAAGATCTCCCAATCGTGCGTGACCCCATGCCAATCGAGACGTCATCCTACAGGTTGAGAAAGGCGCCGAGACTACCATACACACCAGGAAATCTGCTAAGCAGTCCTAGAAGCAGTCCTAGGGCCTTCATAGGCCCGTTGTCCGCGTCTTGAGGGCTATAGATATAGCGTGATGAGCCGGTCTAGAATGCCTCGTGAGCCTAACTACCGTCGCATCGGTTTCCTTATTAGTCAACGGGAAAGTATTAATACGTACGCTCCTTTGTTATATCACAGAGCCCATCAAGGATCAGCATGCATCTCATTGTATTTGGTGCTTACAACTACCCAGTAGGGACTTCCGTTCGTCGGTGGCGAGATATCAGCCCCAACCGATAGCCCCGGTTTGTTTGGTCTAAGACATTCCGTTGATTATCTAGTAAAAAAGAATTGGGGTTTAGCGTTATATCCATATGGATACTTCTGCGCCAAAACACGATCCGCGGGATAGAATTTGAGGTTAAGACTTTAGGGCCGCTTGGTGCTTTTATGAATTACTCCGAAATATAGAAGTTCTATGGTTCATATGATAACAATTGCGTTGGTGGCTCTTAAAGCTTTCCTTTAGTAGAATGAGAACTGCTAATATTACTGTCGTCGTCAACCTCCATGACACAGCAGATGAATGTATCCCTGAGCGCGCCGAGTCGATAGTTATGATTGACATCTTGATAATCCTTACTGGCTGCCATTGATGCAAAGTGTCGGACTGATGGATAGTGTACGAAGGCAATTTCCTCCCACCCATCTCTCTGAGCTTGGCCACCTACTACCCTCCCGACAATCTTAACCTGTCCACCGTGCTTAGAGCCGACTTTGGCCGAGAATTCGGCACCGTATTGCTTGTATTGGTCTTTCTTACCGGGGTTAAAGGCAAGTAAGTTTAACATTGAGACCGGGTGTTCCTTTAATGGCGCTGGTAGCGCAGTAATCCATTGGTCCAACTCAGGGCTCATTTCAAGATTCTGAGAAGTCCTTGATGGCTCAACAGTGTGTTTCTCTGGAGGCTTGACCGAGCCAGGCGCCGGGCGAAGCAGCTCTGCATTCATGACTGCATAATTTGATATAGCCTTAGATGAGACTCCACTTGCTGCGCTCCAAGTTGCATCTATATCCAGCTGTGCTTCGTGCGGGATAGCATCGTTCTCCTCCAGGATTAGAAGAAGATCCCAACGAATATTCCTGCCTAGTAGGTAGCCGGCTGACAACTGTGTCGGCAAGATCATCCACCGAATGAACCGGGCTTGTACAACGGGCTTGACGCTATTCCGACGGAGCTTGGCGAGAAACGAGCCGACCGAAATGCCGTCTCTGAGCGAGATGAGTTGCAAATTACAGAGAACCATTTTCGGACAGCCCCGATTATTACCATAACTTCCCGGTAACAGTTAGTGGTAACTAGGAGGTACCTTGGTGGGTATCTAAGGTAGTTATATTGTAAAATAAAATAAACGAAGGACTACGGTACTTCTTCCGGATCTACTTATGTACCTATATGATGTCGGTACATTCACTGAGGACCCTCCCATTTGATCCGAGGTTGAATGCAAAGGGTAAAGAGTTCCTTTACCCCTCTAGTAATCCCCCCCCCCCCCCAAATTTCTCCAACTATCCCGGTCCTATCTAATTGTCTTCAATATTAGATACCCATTCAAGACCTTATAGTCGGAAACAATAGTTTACTAGACAATATTGATAATAGACCAAAGGTTATAAATTCTTCCATTATTGTTTATTGCTCTTGTAGGGGTAAGGAGCCTCGAGTAGTTCCAGTGTGAGGGTTGGCATTAATCGCTCAATAGCCCACCTTTATAGCTCTGTTCCATAAACGTATAATTGAGCCTCTCGACTCAAAGAGTAGTATATTTCAGCATCTGCGCAAATGGGTATCTAATGGAAACGGAATTACACCCCTAAGATATTGTTCGCTCTAATATAAATTAGCGTTACGGCGTTCACCTTTTGCTTCTGTTTTACGATAGAAACGTCTCCATTTACAACAGCAACTTTTTCAAACGAAGTGAAAACCCGGAAGCCCAGGTTGGCAGATACATTGCCGCTGGACTTGCAGAAGCCGCAATCCTGGAGGAATGTATCCGTGCTTTCAACGAACAAGTTCTTCTGGTCTGGCAAGACGATGGCGGCTGGATCGACGAAGACAAGATCAATCACCGGTGCGACACGCATCCGGACATCTAGGGAATATCGGAACTTAACTGTCACCCCGGAATATGGCATCCTCTTTTGAGAATGTAGCAGAGTATCTAAAGAGACGACAGATATCAAAGTAGCTGGGTTCTTGTACCAATATCACACAGGAAACGGTAATCTTCACTAGGTATTTAATCAATTCTTAATAGCTATTATCGTGACCTCGAAAGAATTCTGTTGATATTATACGAATCCTACGGAATAGCTCCCTAAATAGGCACCGCGTGTGAAGTCCCAGATCTGCATAGTAGCAACACTCGTCAGTAATTTTAGGCAAGGTACGCAGATCAATGTATAAGATCACCAGGTACCAATTGTCCTCACATGAGGTTAATTTTTATATTTCTTTTATTGGCACTTGGCCGTGTCCATGCGAGGACACAGGGACTTTTCACAAGGCATGATCATAATATACAATTTATTCCTCAGGTAGCATCGTGTATTATCACCATAATCACTATCGACCTTACATGTATTAGGTACCTCCCATATGTACCTCATTTTACATATATAGGTGCATACCCAAGTTGTCCAGACGGTTCTACCTAGTGAACGAACCGAAAGTCTAGCCTCTGCATGCCCTCGTCCTTGGTTGTCAGGATGTAATTTTCCTGCTCCTCCTGCGTCATCGAATTCCACTTCCTATCCCGCACCTTGTTCCGCCAGACGTAAAACACCTTCACGACGTAGAACAGCACGATGTTGAAGACCGTGATGCCCAGTAGGATCCGGTTGCCGCGCCGGTACAAGGGCTGGTCGTCGTCGCGGTAGATGTTGCTCGCGATGATGTTGCCGCTCTGCACGAACATGTTGTACAGCGCCGCCGAGACCGCGCGCGTCCGCACCGTGTTGCTGTTCTTCGCGTTCCAGCTCACGAGGATCGCGTGGCAGTACGGATAGCTGAGGAGCCCCGTCAACAGGGCATATCGTACCCACGGAGAGGCGCTCGCCGGTAGGAGGACTAGCGCTAGTATCCATGGGAATATCCAGATGTTAGAGCTGGACGAGATGATCGACCGCTCGTTAACGCGTCGCGAGATCCACGTGACGATAAGTAGGTTAACCGCGAAGAGGAACTGCGACGGGATTGCGAGGAGGTTGGCTTGGAATACCGAGAACCCGAGCTGACGTAGAATGTACGACAAGTAGTTTGTTGGCGGGGCAGGGGGGATGTACGTCGTAAGGCCGATGATGTACAGCGGCCACATCTCCCAGTCCTTGACGGCTTTAAAGAGTAGACTAGGCCCGACAGCTTGCCTGTTGTTCATATCCCCCTTGCTCGGATCGTCACGGAGGAGCCGGTTGACTAGTATGTGCTCTTCGTGGTCAGTGAACCACCCGTCCTTACCTCGAACCCAATGCCGCGTCTGGGTAGGTCCTGGCGGCATTAGACCCCACGAAAATATTCCTATGACCAGCGTTATCAACCCCTCGATGAGAAATAGCCACCTCCAGCCGCTCCATCCGTTAATACCACGCATCTGAAGAATTCCGGCGGCTAGCAGTGAACCGACAATATTTACCGTGCTAAGAGCAGTCCAAAACCAAGCTAAGCGGAGAGGAAGCTCCCTGCTTTTATAGAAATATGTGAGCCAAAGGACTATATCGGGAATAAACCCACCCATCAACAATCCTAAGAGGGCTTTGATTGCGTAGAAGGCAGCTTTGTTCTTGAGGAATGCCTGCGACAGCGCAACGATAGACCAGCCCACCATAATCGTAGGGATCCAGACATCAGCACCGAGTTTCTTGCTAATCAGCCCGCTAGGAAGTTCTGCAGCAAGGAAACAAGCAAGGAAGATAGTCTGTCCATAATTGTAGTCGTTCGTGTTCATACCTAGAAAGCCAGTTAGTTTTTGCCAATCTTCCGAACAGTTATATCTACCATGCAAGATATCTATTATCTTGTACGTCAGAGGGCGTGGGCAACACAAGACAACTCACCAATCTCAGCCAGCATGTTGTCCGAAATAGCTCTGTTTATGTTCCTCCTGTGCATATCGAGCGCACAGAACATTAGCCAAGCCCAGACCATGATCCTAGCATCGATCTTCCTCACCAGCCGGCGTTCCTCCTCCGCCGTCCACTTGTACGTCGGATCGAAGCGGTGCCGGTTCTCGTAGCGAGCCTTCTCGTACTTGGCACTCCAATATTCGGCTACGGACGGGTCAGAAAATACATGGTCGTCGGTAGAGCCGTATTCATCCCCTTCTGATATATTTTTTGTCGTGCGGCCGGAGTCAGCTGTGTCCTGGATCGTAATTTCTTTTGTTTCCGGACCCGGATCGGAGTCCGAGCCTTCGACTCTTTCCCGTAAGCCGTCTGCCATAGCTCTATATGATTCGCCAGTTCACAGTTACGTATTGAGCATACGCAGAATGGGGAGAAAAGGCAGTAAGACAGAAAGGATTAATGGTCAGACTACGCTTGAATTGACCTGCCTGATGTCGCCGGCGGTCTTTTACTCGTAGCTGTGCTCAGATAGATCGGTATTGCCATTTTCTTCCTTCGGCAAGGTTAAAGCAATTTATATGGCCGACCGGTTCGACGGCCGAAGCATCACTCCGACGTAGTACTTGAAATTCACATTTGCGATCACGTCATGTAGACGGACGAAGACTGGCTGCTGCAACCTTATCTATTGCACCATAACAAGGGTTGATTGTGTCACTATCAATTGCTCCTGAAAAAATAAGACACTTCAAATTCTCGTTATAACCCTTGCAGCTAGGTAGACTTGGCTACTGAAAATGCCTCTCTTTTCGCAGTTATAGGCCCGGCTCCGGTTAGGTGATGGCAAGGGACCGGGCCCTTCCCGGTAGACCGGCCCAGCTCAACTAACCCATAATTGGTGTACGGATCCGTAACTGGCGGTATATTTACCTAATAGGTAATTTAATTAGGTTTTCTTGGTCGGAGGCGTATCAGTTAGGGGCGTAATAATTTACAATAGATCGATGAGGATATGCTTGGAAAAATCACGAACAGGACGAATAAAGTTTTGCTGAAATTACTAGGTTAGGTAGTTAAGACCATCACCTATCCATCATCTGCTTCTCAAGGCTCTAAAATTCGCTGGCAATGCGTGAAAACTGCTGTGCTACGTTTCTCCGCAACATAGTAATTGATTAACGGCCTTTCGGACGCTGATATCTGACCTTAGGGAATTCCAGTGGAAGAGCCAATTGTGCCACTTGCACATGCGTGCCTTTCTCTGCACCCTTTGCGGTTTTGACTTTACCACCGATTTCGCGGAAGTACTGTCCGAATTGCTTCTCGTCCAGACCCAAGTCATATCTGATAGAGCTTGTATCGAAGCTGTAGTTCGACAATATTGCCGCAAGAGCACAACAGTAAGTGTACACCAAATCCGTATGGGACTTCCTCATTTCAGCATTAGATGAGAACTTCCGCCTGATATTCTCAATGACGGGTTCTGGCGCAGGCTTTAATATCTCCCGAAGCTTATCTTTAGGCGGGATTCGTTTTGTGCCTCTCTCCTTTCCTGGTCTAGCACTCCTGACAAATTTGATAAGGAAATCCAGATATCGAAGAGCTCGGAGTCTGTGAACTGGATTTGGTCCTTCTCCAATGGGCTGGAATCGGTTGGCAATGAACTTGGTCGGTATTGTCGAGTTTTCTCCCTTTTTAAGCTGTTCTTGCCAATCTCTGATCGGAATGGCATTCAATATTTCGCCTCCGATCAATTCTTCGATCGTGTACACATCCTGTATCTCTTGGGCATCGAAATTTCCAGGCGGAACTGGCTTCGCTGCGTCGGCGACTGCTTGGAGATCCTCCTTAGATGCCATTCCCATGGTGACATCGTTAATAGAGTCCATAAGCGCCAGAGAAGATGTGCTGAGCTTTTGCGCATTTCCGCTCGCGTCAGAAATGGCTTGTTCTGGGGTAATGGCGTTCTCAGTAATTGCGGCAAGAGCCTTCTTCGCTTTCTTCGTTCCGAACGCCTCGCCAAGATTGTTCCGAAGTTCCATCATCGTCTGTAATAAAAGTTAGATATCTTAACTAATATATTAAGATAAAGCTTATGTTAGGTACCTTGGAGGCTTGTGTCTCTTCCACTTCTTCCTCTGGAGGTTTCTGTGATCGAACTACACCCCTGACTGCCATCTTCTTGGCCTCTACGACTGCCAGCTGGCCCGTCTTGGGATCGAAAACCCCTATATAGTGCTTAAGATGCGACTCTCTACCACCAGGTCCATCTTCTTTTGCCGTATAGTCCAATTTGCTATGCGAGGATGAATGTAGAAGGAGGCTGGGTGTGTGCGCATCTGTCTTTTTGCTTCGTTTGGAACCCGTAGGTTGTGGTGCTGTATACGTCTGAAATTTGATCGAATCGGGAACACAGAGGCCAGGAGAAGTTGCTATTTAAGAGTAATTAATAAACTAAAAGGAATAGACATAAACTTCACGGATCATTATACCTATTACTGGAGGATAGCTTTTCGCTGTCTGAATGGAAGAGACTTTGATGATATTTGATGGTTTGGTTTGAGAGGGAGTTTGAATCGCTACTTTCTTCTTCGGTCGCGGGCCAGTATCCTCGCTATGTTTCCTCTTCTTTTCCTTACGTTCTGCCATGGTTAAGGCGCACCGAATTTGTTTTTTACCTTGGTTGAAATTAAAATCTATACGCAATGCACTTTTGTTGGAATGAATTCGAAAAGCTAACGGCAGGGAATTGAGTTTGCTAAGAAAAAAAATAAACCACAAAAAAAAAGAGAAAACCCGAGTTCTGCCGTCAGGTAGATAAGAGATTAGGCAGGCGGTGAATACACCCCACGGTACATGCCAAGCTAGGTACCTGAGGTACCTAAACGCATTACCGCAAACGGTGTCGCACAAGCTCATGAATAGCATCATAATAGGTACCTAGATTAGATACTGGGGAGGTAAGCTTCAGAGTTTGTTGAGACTGACTCAAAATGTGATATTTTGCCTGCATGATTTTACACATTATTGCATTGAAAAATCATATTCGAGAGACTGTTATCAACACAAATATTCCAGTCGGAAAGAACACAACTACCTAAGACCATGTCCACCTGGATAGGTACCTATGAAGAGGGGGTATCGTATCGACGGAGCACGACGTCATCGAAATCTACGTAAATCATGCAAAACTGTTCACGAGAAAGGCAACATTAGGAAACCTGTTGGTGGTTATAGGGATCGGCACTCGCAAAATCTATTGACTAGCGGATAGATCCTATTTCTTGTGCAATGATCATGAACATCTCTTAGCAATTCTGCTTCCTGTTCCGCGATTCGTAAACACAGCTGTTGGTCCACTCGATGGTGTTTGACCAGCTATCCTCCGGTCCAATGCATTATCGTCATTCTGCATACGTCCACAACTGCAGCCATTCATATAGTGTTTTCCTTCCTGCCGTATAGGCATCGCCTTGAATTGAGGAATAATCAAGATAGTCGAGCGTCATGTGCTGAGTTGCGAATGTGTTGATTGTGAATTGTGGTTGTCATGACGCGATCCGGTCTGGTGGAGAGGCGCTGAGATCGAGCAGGGTCGATATGTTTACTTGCTGTAACGGGGAAATCAATTAGTACCAGGTCGGTATAGCTTAGCTATATCAAGAAGCTAAAAGGACAAAGAGAACCTACCTGCGAGCCCTCATCTTTCTCCTCTTACGCTTGAGACGGCGAACTCTCTTCTTTCTCCACTTGGCTCTCATCGTGGCGACTACGACTATTCGTTATTATTAGTATCCAATGCTCTTTTGTATAAGTAGTAGTAGAAGTGGTGGTGGTGGTACTGAGGAATTATAATGGTGAGGGGTTGTGGGAGGTGGATTGCGACGACCGCGGGGAACTTATACAAATCGACCAAGCGATCTGTATATTTTATGCGCTCGAACAATGCGATGGCGAAAAAAATCATCCATTGCCTTTTGCAATTGTCTTGCGATCTGTAAAGCTGGGTAATTGAAGGGGCATATTGTACTTACAGGTTGCTGTCGATGAGTTGCTTTGTTGATGAAGCTTGTAAGAAGGAAAGGAAATTTTGGAAGCGGGATGAATTGAAGTATGGTTGGAAATTATGTTAGGGTTTGTGACCGGCTTTTCTTCGGGTGCAAATAAAATGGGACACCTCGAATTTTTGTTTGTGGTTGCTCACGTGGCCCACATTTGTGTAACAACAGGTAGGTAAATTTTATGTTAGGTTGTAGGTACATTTAGAATCGTTACATGATTGATATTACGAAAAGGCACTTCCTTCTTTCCTCAACCTTACCTATTAGTCATACTGCTCCAATAGTGAGCACATTCAGAGCACAGATTTAATTTCAATTCCACCGGTACCTTCCTTTTAAAAACATTTGGTCTAAAGCTACTAAAGTTTTTGTGATACATGTGCATGTATGTATAGCAGATATCTGAGGGTTTGCTGGAAGGTAGAGTGTTATTATGATGAGGAAGTGCCTACCTGAGGTTTAGGTTAGGTAGCTACAGGTCCTTGATGTCTGCCTAAGGTACTTTCGAACTTGAATTCTCGCTTCGGTGTCTACCTTTCGAAAATACTTTGTAAATGCCGTAATGCAAAACTTCAACGAGGTCAAGAATTTGATACCTAGAAGTGATTTTCCAAGGCGAACAAGCACCATACAATAATGGATCCTATTGGAAAAATATCTTGCTGGGTTGCTAAAGATGATAGTTCAGAAGGGTGCAAATCTCCAGGTAGGCTTTGGGAATTTCAATCAGTAATATCTCCTACTGTGGTCTCCCAGCCCATCAGCTTACGGGTGCCTTCACTTCTAGAGGGCTTTTACATTAGCAGCTTCAAAAACGGAGAAGCTAGCCACCGCAGAACAGAACGGTTCCTAGACGTTCCTTTGCTCCCAGGCCGGGCCATAACCGTTGGGCGAGATCACCATGTGAAGTAAGCTCAGCCTTTGAATAATCGACAATGAATTTTCATGGTTGAAACTAAAAGATTCGAAAGCGATATCTCTATAAATCATCCTAATGTTTCAAGAAATCACTTTGTCATTTATTCGATTATTTACGAGCTCAATGACATCCAGAAGCAGCCCCATCTAGTGTATGTTCGAGACTGCAATTCCCTTGAGGGCACATACATCGATCAGAAATGTATTGGCAATAAAAAAGATGGTGCCGCTCAAGGGTTTTATATCAGCAGAGACGTTGTGATTATGGTCAAGCCTTACTGGAGATTTCGTGTTTCCCTTTTATATAATACCGAGTTAAAATATCCCTTAAACTCGGTTCAGCTCAAGGAATCAGGCGTAAGTTTGGCCAAAGTGCTCTTGATACTTCGGCAGGTCTCTCACAGTTCACAGCTTTTTCGCCATCAATACCTCATTACCGACCGAACTCTAGGCCGCGGGACCTTTGCGAACGTTCACCTAGCTCTCGACGTAAAGACAGGGAAGCAGCTTGCCTGTAAAATCCACGATCTCGACCGGATTTCTCGGATGCTGACACCTTCCCGTGACGTACTTCAACGTATTAAAAATGAGACTGACATACTCGGAAAGCTGAGGCATGTAAGTGCCTCCTTGTTTTATATATTCAGTTGTACCTAGTGGACTTACGAAGATGCAAGCCGAACCTCCCTACGTTCATATATGCGTTCCGCTCTGAACATACACTATATACCTTCGTTGAGCTTGCGACAGGTGGTGATCTCTTCTCCATGCGTCTAACACGAGGAATCTTCGACGAAAAGGACTGCAAGTTTGTGGTTCGACAAATATTAAATGCCATGTGTTATCTTGTGAGTGAAGTTAAGACCTTTCTTTCCACAACTAAGGTCATTTCCCATGTTCCGGCTTTTCGTATACGTTGTGCTTTCCTTTTCTCATCCGCCGCCAAGAGAACTACGCTAATAATGGTATATATAGCATGAAGGGGGGATTGCACATCGCGACTTAAAACCTGAAAATATATTCTTTGCTACAGGGCCAGGTATTATGGGTCGCGTTATTGTCGGAGACTTAGGATTTGCAAAATCCACATCATCCGGCCGCATGGCTAGTCGTGTCGGCACCGACCAATACATGGCACCGTAAGTCAACCCGGCCTGTTTTTTTTTTAAAAAAAAAGTCTACCTATTGACCCTTCGTCAGTGAAGTTGAATATGGTGAAGCACATGACTTGGCTGTGGATATTTGGTCTCTTGGTATGATCACGGTGTTCCTTCTAGCACCAGATGAAAACGCTGTTCCGAGTAATGTCATGAAAATAAATCAAGCAGCAATCAACGCTTGGCTCGAAACCGTATTTGAGGACCCTTCCCAGCAGAGGATGACGAATAATTGTCAAAATTTCATTAGGTCTTGTCTTATGTTTGAACCCATTAATAGGCAGAGATCACCCGAAGCAAAGAACCATGCTTGGTTTCAGCAACACCCAGACGAAGGACCCTTGAAATTTCTTATGAAAAAGAACACTGAGGCATGGAAGCCAGTCCATAAGATTGCGCCACCAGTACAGGAACTTCCAGACATGGAGGAAGCCAGCAGCATGGTATATGAAGAGCAAGAAAAGACATCTTATTTCTCAGCTCCATCAACCAACTTAGGGAAATGAGCCCCATGGACCCAATTCCAGACCAGGGTGAACCCCTTGAATCACCTTACTTTACCTAGCCAAGGGCAGCAACTTCTAAGCGACTTGAAATGACCGAAAGAGCGGCTAGATGAACTCGAACTCACCGCCCAATGATTGGCGATATCATGGCCTCAAAGGAATAGGCTTAAGCCATGTAATTAGTTCGAAGGTCCAAAGCCGATCATCAAATCAAACGAATCATGGACGTTTGAGTGTTCGTAGAGTATATTGTGCTTAGGAACAAAGAAGCTTTAACTTTATTTATCAAACAAAATGTAGCTAATTATAAACAATGCACTTATATTTGATCCAGTTTTCTTTTGATCCCTGCTCGTAGAACCTTTGTTGCGTAACAAGACAGCGAAATTAACATATTGTAGTACGGAAAGGTCCCATTGCAATGACCCTTTGCTACTATTGAGTAATATCAAAGATAAAATAACCTGGTAATTCCAGGCAATAGAGCCTCAAATTCATATCCATATCGCAACCTGAAGTGGGTAATTCGAAACAATGTTGCCGATTCAGCGGCGGCAAACAGCTGACATTGCGGAGATGAAGCA
This sequence comes from Daldinia caldariorum, assembly GCF_022478825.1. Lineage (NCBI taxonomy): Eukaryota > Fungi > Ascomycota > Sordariomycetes > Xylariales > Hypoxylaceae > Daldinia > Daldinia caldariorum. The sequence goes on along the minus strand of NW_025953046.1, from coordinate 506,965 downwards.
AAAAGCGGCCAATACAGTACCTACCAGCCAGCCCAAGGAGTCAAAAGAAAATGTATCTGCTGCCAGAGAGAAATCAGAAGAAAATGTAAATTCGGGGCAGCAGAACGGTCTACAGTTGCCCCAAGTCCCGTTGAATTATCGAAGAGACCCTGTCACGGGAAGACTATTGGCGCAAGATGTCGAGTCTTGTTTGAGATGTATAGAGAAGGGGCTTATTTGCACACTCAAATTCTTAGGATTTGAGGAAGAAGTTAAGTGCGCTGCTTGCACAAGATCTAACTCTGACTACTGCATTCGGCAGCGCCCGCCTTATAAGTGTTTTAGGTTCTTTGGATATCCCTGGAATAGCCCGAACTATTACACTCTCGGAGAAGTCCTCTCCCCAGTAGAACTGGAAGAGATTCTACAAGAGCACTTCATCGGCCAGAACCGACGCGCGCTCGCCGAGTATTCGTACATCTCGGGATCTGTTCCGATGGCCCTTCCGCCTTTTAACGGCAGAGACTTGCCGGCGGCGAAACGGCCCAAGAATTTCGAGTCGAGGACCTGGAAGGATGTGTTGCCGGCCCCGGGAAACAAAAGTGCTTTTCGTCGGATGGAAGAGGAGAGCAAAGAGTATGAGAGAAGAGAGGCAATATATGTGAGGACCCCCTTTACCTCAAAGCTCGCCACCCCGTGGTCTCCTATGTCCGCTGCCCCAGCTCATGCAATTAAGTACTTACAGGAAGTCCGCAGGTATCCGGCCCGAAACCTTCATGTAACTGAGTACCTTGCTGATACGGGGCAGCAATGGTGATCTTAAAGATCAATAGCAAAAGAGATATAGGCACCTATATATACACAGACATATATATAATAAGGTCATGGGTAAATTAGAGCATCATGTCTGCCTAGCGTACCTATCTGCAAGGGTTATCGTAGGAGGTAGTTTGAAGTTTTTGGAATAGGGGTTGCCAAGTTTAGCACTGAACGAATTGTACTATTTATAATACCGTGTCATAATGAAGATATCAATATGTATATCCTAGGTACTTGTAAATTCGCCATGCTCAACCTGTCGTCTACTTATTCAGCCTTTTAGCCCTATCAAGATCATTCCAAAAATTGCACTGGTCGATCCTAACAGAGTCTTCTTCCACGGTGGTGTAAGTACCGGGATTAATAATAAGCTGTTTTGGCCTATCCGCCCCGCAGGTCTTCGCGGCATGGTAGTTTGGCCATTCCGGGGTTCCCTCTAGCCGGGCAGTATTTGGGTTGCCCGTCGCCACGAAGCTGGCTAGGTAAGCGTGGTATATGTGTGCGGTCTGAGGAAATGCTACCCCTGGCGAATCGAACGCATAAGCCGAATCGGAGGTATGCGGAATCCCTCGCCACGCCTGGTACTCTAACGGGTAGTTTGGCGTGTTGAAGTGAAGCCTCCACGTAGGGACGCCGGCGGTCGATGTGCGGAAAGCAGTTTCCCGACTGGGGCAGATATAAGCCATGTCGGACCAAGCGGCTGAGAGCCGGTTGTACTGGGTGGCATTTGTTGAGTGTGCCCACGGGGAATCGGGATGTCGTATCGGGTCCGGGTACAGCTCATTCAATAAGGCGATATCCGTATAGTTCAGGTAGGGCATCATAACGTGCATAAACGATAGGAGATCATCGTTTGTATGATGAATTGCCGGGGTGTAATACTTCCCTTCATCCGTGACGTAGGAGGTAATCACGGGGAGATGATGGAAGGTTTCTTCAGCACCAGATTTTGATCCTGGCTTTTCTAGTAGAGGGCCTCCTAAGGTAGGCTGGAAAGGCCAGCTCAGAGTTTGTTCTGCCTCGGCATACATTTGTGCGCTGATACTCTGGATACTCTGCACTGGCGCTTGTTGGAGGCAATCTAATGCCAGCGCATTCTCCCCCTTGCTTCTCCCGCCAGCTGGGCAGTTGAGATATCGCATATACAGTTTGAAGTCCTGCTTGTATTGTGGGAAATCTATATCCGGAAACGCGCGTGCTGTAACCGATCCGGATTGGAAGATCGCTCGTGCAAATAGTGGTTTGCCTTCGTCCTCTCCATAATTGTGAAAGTAATGGATGCCAGTAGAATGTCCTCCGGCTGATCGGCCGCCTAGAGTTATCTGCTTCGGATCTCCCCCGAATGACTCTAGGTGATCCTGAAGAAACTGAAGCAGGAAGTGCTGATCTCGTAGTCCAAGATTAAGAAGACCCTCCTCTGCGAAAAGCTTACTAGGAAGGAATCCCAGCGAATTAAGCCGATAGTTGAACGTTACAACTGCAATAGGTAGCTTAGACGAGGCGACAAAAGATGCCCCATCCATACTCCTGGCAGAACCGAGAACAAAGCTTCCGCCGTGGATCCAGACCAAAGTAGGGAGGTTCTCCTCTAATGGTATATCTGACGTTCGATAAACGTTGAAATTGAGGCATGCCTCGTCTTGCACCTGGTTTTTGGTGTAGATGGTGTCCTGTATGCAGACGTTTCCATAGCTCGCCGCTGGTCTGACTCCATCAAAAGCCGAAGGGCGGTGTTCTACCGGCCAAAAACGACGCTGACCAACCGGCTGAAGCGCATATTCAATCCCGAGCCAGGCGTCCACAGCAGTCGGAAGGGAACTTCCAGTCAGCGTCTCACTTATCTTAGCCCCAGAGAACGCACCATAACCAGTTAGATTAACGGTAGGCGTTGAAGGAACTACGTCGTGGTTAAACAGTGAACTCCGGGCCAGGAGGCCGAATTGTGCGGCAGCCAAAAAATGCATGAAGCTGGTCTGAATAATATAGTGTTCAACATAGAGCCGGGCGTCATCGGGGGCGACGTAGGCGCAAAAGGAGGGGCGAGAAGAAAGTCCAGGGTGCCTTCGCACGTAAACTTATCGAAGGATGATAAGATATCAAAAGAGCAGAACCGTAGTATCTTGACATGCCGGTCTTCGGTATTGATTTTATCCCCGCTTAAGATGGGGGAAGCGTTTCCGAGCTTGGATATCAATCCTGGTGAGACGGACACTCTGTTTTGACGCCATTTTGTCCCTGAAATTATCCCTATAGGATTTAAGAACTTTTGATTTTTGGCATCGTATTTGATTATAATGACAGCGTGTAATAGAGTGAAGGTGGAAATCAAATCACGTTCTAGGTTCTAATATGCTAGCCTTCTTGTCCTTTCAGTCTATACCGGTTTTATGTACATGATCTTTGGATATATGTCATAAATTCCAGATACCAGGGCCAACAATGTCGTGGTCTTTGACGCCTATGCTCCGCGCGGCGATGCTCGACGTGAGGGTGATGCGTCGCGCGTACAGCGACCCCGTCTTCTTCATGTAGCGATACCCCGCGACGGTGACGAACCGCTGCGCCCGCGTGTTGCTGTAAGTTCGAGGTAAAGTACGCTAAATCTATGAAATGATGGTAAACGAAAGATGTAATGCCCTGTCGGATGCAGATCTATGCGAACCCTGCCTTCTATTCGAGCAACCATTTTCACCATCAGTTCGCGATCCGTCCGAGATCCTCTAATATTGGATGAGGCACTTGTGAAGTGCTAACGCGACCGAGGCGATTCCCACAATGTTCTACGCTTACCAATATATCGACGCTGAACTTGAAGAGCGTGCCCGGAGGCTCGGAACCCCATCGGAAAGGGGCGAGGAGCCGGAGATAGATCCACAGGGTCCACTCATGCGGACATCAGTCGTCTGCGTAGCAAATTAAAAGAGCCGTTCTATACCTACGTAGCATTACGTAGTAGCTATCCTGGCAGGATTCATCGAGCAATGTTGTCAATGATACCTCAAGGTACCCGATAAGAAAGACAAGAGAAGAATGCATTATGTTCAAGTCCGCATGTTAAGTCCGATGCCCCCTTTTCCTGATAGCATGAGGCCGTTAGAACATCTCCGGACATACACTCCCAATCAACTTCAATAAATAGTCCATTAACTCAGATCAGTTTGCTCGAAGCCACCGCAGCCCATCATCAAATGCCTCTTGGAATATTTTGGCCGTCAATTCGTTTCCCAAGTCCGGTCTAGTCGCGAACCCGTGTTGTGTTCCTCCGTAAATGAGGAATTTCCACGCTGCTCCACATTTCGGGAGGTGATTCAACATCGTCTGGATTAGGTCTGGAGTAAACACGTCTGTCTCCGCGCAGCCTACTAGAATAGGCTTTTTGAGATTCTTGATATCAGCAGGCTCGAGGAATGACTACGAGATCAGTCAGTTTGAACTTCTTGAAAGGATGGGGTCTTAGTAGATTGCCAGGAAGCTTCTCTAGACATTCAGAAGTTGTAGCTGAAGCATTACTGGATACATAGTATTGAAAGCAATATGATATATTAGGTTAGGTAGGTAGTTAACTCACTGGATGGAAGACGAGTATAGATCCGATGTTGTCCTGATTAAGCTGCGCCAGCTTGAAGGCATGCTTGCCACCAAAGCAGTGACCAAGTATATGGATTCTTGGTTTAGTTCCTTGCTTGTCTCTCGTAAGAGTGTTGCATAAGTCCGGAAAGAATTTGTCTACAAGCGATGATATGTGTTCCGGGTTGTGTCGCTCTAACCAACTTGGCATGTCAATCTTGCGAATAGCCTCCTTTTGCTGTTTATATTCCCAAGTAAACGAGTCAATCGATGCTAAATAGGTAGCCTGCTACGAATAATCTTCCTTGGTGAACTCACTTCTGAAGATAGATTGTCATATGCATCGAGGTCTGTACCTGGCGTGTATAACATAAACGTGTCGGGCAGCGCGTCGCCTTCGAAATAGTCCACGACTACTGTCTCATAGCCTGAGATGCGTCAATTCTACCTGGATCTGATAGCAATGTATGTTGGCTCCTAGTCCTCACCACACTCAGCATATTTATCAGCAAGTCTCTGATTATGTTTAGCCAGACCAAATCCGTCCGGGAGGTAAAGGATAACATCTCGATGGGAGTTCGTATCCTTGTTCGGAGGAATCGATCTGTATATAGGCAGCCCAGCAAGGGCCGATAGAGAACCTTTTGGTTCATAAGCAGCTATAGCTGGTGAGTGAGTAGTTCCTTATTGGGTTGTGCTTAAAGACGCTTACGATCACCAGACGATCCCTTGAAACAGTAGCAGGTAGACATATTGCTTCACTTATGCATGCAAGTGAAACCATACGATGCCTGAGGTATTGTTGTCAATGTCACGAAGCAATAAGTGCGCAAGCTACACAATCGAAGTTAAGTAGAAAAACTTCGGATTTGGGGTTCGGAACCCCACGGCATGGTGCCAACTCCCTTCACGTAAGCTGGCTTATCACGACTTTGTCTGAAACACCAGCTTGTACTCCAAAGAACCAATTCCACTGATGTTGCCCTCCACAGCGTCGCCATCTTTCAGCTACGAACAGTAAAGTATATCCTGGCTTTTAACAGCAGCTTCAATGAATATGAGCCTTCTCCCAGCTGATTAGACGCCAGTGCGTGGACGTATGATGTCTGATTTTGGGTCCCCAGAACACTAGAGCAATTGCTAGGAAAACGAAAGCCGCGAATATACCCCCAATGGTACCAAAAGCCTATCATGGAGACGATTTTCTTAGTACATAATAATAGGGGACGAAGAAAATGGAACCTGCAGGGATAATGATCGACTTACACTTTCATACCCCCGGGACTCGATCCACGGTACAGTGCCTCTGATGAATCCAAATGCGACGATATTTTTGAATCCATTGATCAGTTCCAAGCACTCCGCAGCTACGGGGAAGTAACTGTCACACACATATACCATAGCGATACTAGCAACACCGGTGAGGCCGACGCTCATTAGACCGTACGCAACGAAAATAACTGCCCAATGCATCTGCTTCTCTGCAGCAAAGCCAAAAAGGACAGTGCCCGCGAAAACCAAAGAACTGGGGAGAAACAAAAGAGCTAGTCGCTCCTCAGGGAGAAATATGCCCTTATTGCGGCGGGCACGGTAGGCGGAGTACCTGTCAATGAGAACACCACCGATAAAAAAACCGCCTGCTTGGCCGATCATTCCCGCAATGTTTATTAACCCTACATTTCCCATAGTAAAGTTGTACGGTGGTGGGATGAGGATACTGCCGCTCATGACATTGACCATAACAGTTGGAGCGAGGCAAATAGAGTCTTTTCTATGGGTTAGCAGCGTTCATTGAGATGTATCCTGCAACAGCCACTTGAAACTCACAGATAAAAGTAGCCATGAGGCAGGCCGGATAGACAATCAAGGGAATCGGCCGAAACATCAAATCGAAGAAAGACTCCCCAGATGTAGTTCCAGACCAGGGGTTGAGTAGTGCGAAGTACGGTTTACGGGGTATGCTAGGATCCGTTGGGAGCAACGATGAATGTGTATTGGTTGTTGATTTCTCAGGGTGCGCGGCGTCAGACCTGTCCAGGCTGCTGCTGGCCTCAGCATCTGTTGCTGTCTCTGGGGTCTGTATTGGCTTGGCGTTCTGGTCGGAAGAATCTGACGCGTTTAACGATCGATTGAATCTCGTCTCCGGCACAAAGAAGATAATCATCAAGAGGTTGACGCCCAGAAAAATAGCGCTGAGCCATTTCCCCCATTTTAGACCCTTACCTGTGCCGCCCTTTATCAGTATCGAGCTGAGTTGAACTAGGATGTTATATGTTATAACGTACTTTCGATAAGGTAGCCTCCTATTAGGGGTCCTATGCTGCTGCCGAACGCAAGCATGATCAAGTTCCATGCCATTTTGCTGCCTCTTTCATGTAGAAAGTAAATATCCTAGCGATACCATTTAGAAAATAAGCCAGTTATTGACCAGGTAATTAAGGGGTGTGTATCTCACGTTGATGATAGCAGCTCCAAGTGCTTCCGATGCTCCTCCACCAAAGCCGCCAACTACACATGCTGCTTGCAAGCTACCAAAACTGTCTGTTGACGCCGCCCAAATAGCCGCCGCGAATGTAATAGCGCATGCTAATATGAATACAGGCCTCTTTCCGAAATACAGGGCTGAAGGAACCCAAATGAAGTTCTGTTGAGAAGAAAGGGTTACCAAAGTTCGCTGAAGTAGTAGAGTAGCTCCTTACCGACACTCCAAGGGTAAGAATTACCCAAGCAATCAGACCTGAGGCTTCGTCGACGGATACGTTGAAGTGCCTGGAGATGAGAACGAAGACGTCGGAGTAAACAGTTCCGCTGATGTTGTTTGTGCAGGCGAATGCGCAAACAGATGCGTAGGCCATATTTTTGCGCCATCTTGGCCATCTTAGTGGATCATTGGGATCCGTCGATGGCTGAGGAAATAGAATGAGGTCTTTATCATCTCGGTGTCGTTCGCCTTGTAAGTTCTCTGCTATCGCGGTTTCGTAATTAGATACTGTTTCTTAAGGGATGCTCAGTTATGATTTACCTCTGAACAGCAGCACAGTGCCTTCGGTGCTATCTAACTCCTTAATCGTTCTGAAATGCATGACGGCAACTCTAGTAGTGGCATGTACTAAAACTTCCTAGGTGTAGGTATTCGCCCCCGTCTTACTTCCCCGGATTTCCGAGCCACTTAGTCTAGCCTCGATGAGATCGTCGCGGGGATCTATGCTCTTAGCTGCCGTGATTCAACGCGTGTACATTTACGGCATAGCTTTCAGATCATTAAGCTGGAAATTAATATCAGGCAGGGAGATATCTATCAAGGTCTAATTCATCCAGGTGATGTTTGACGGCAATGAAGACCGCGCAAACTGTGCTTGTGGAGAGAACCGCCGGACCGGACCGGTGGGGGTCCGGTAAAACAGACAGATCTATGCAGGGCTGACGCTGGTTACATACCTTCTATCTGTAGAGTAAGCTCAAGTAATTAATCGTCGCGACTGACATCTACCTCCTAGGTAATTTTCATAATATCTATGATATAGGGGGAGTCGACGATCGTGAAAGCCATATTTGGAAAAATACATGGTACAAGATGTTCAAATTATTCTTAGGCAATAAATTCATTTCCAATTCCAATCCCAATATCTCAACCCTTAATCCTTTAACCCCTAGCTTAGAATGTTTGAGTAAAGGGAGCGAGAGTTTTGAACGTGCTGACGCGTTGGTATGTACATAAGTCATGTCATCACGCGAATACAAACTACACGTGACGTGACATTAAGGGGCGGGCTTACACCTCACCTGTTGGTTTCCGAAATAGGTATGTTCGAAGTTAGGTACCTAAGGTCATTACCATTTTCGATTTGTTATCTCGTTTGAGGTTCGTGGTTTTGTGGTTTGCGGGGTGATCTATCCAAACCAGGTCCTACCTAAAGAGTGAGCTGAACTTCTCGGCATCATCGGGGGCTGGTAACAAAGGCCGAGGTGGGTTACGCGGATTTGCCGGACAAGGGTATACTCTGCTGTGCGTCCCTTATGGGGGCAACTCTAGGGCACTCTATGCCTCCTATGCTTCTATGTCCTATGCGTCTGCCCGTATAGTAGCTGCAGAACCTTGCGTCTTCTTCAGTTTTGTGTCACAAGGTTATCAAGAATTCTCCGTTGGTTTACGAAATATATCGTTTGCTTATCAGGTACCTCTGTTCACTTATAGCTTAAAGAAAGGCCGTACCAATTGAGATGGCGTTTTGTACCTATTGTGGTCAGGAATTCCAACGAAATGAACATCTCGAACGCCACTTAGCTACTCGTAAGCGACCAACACTCTAATATCTTACCTACATCTTATGTTACCTGAGGTAGGTTAGTCAACTGTATTAAAGATACTAACGAAACTCATATCTTACAGACGCTAATATTAAGCGATTTAAATGTAATATCTGTCATTTATCCTTTTCCCGAAGGTACGTAAAACCCGTCACTCCCTTTCGAGTCTTCAAGTTCTTTCTCTTACCCAATTATAATTGGTTGGTTTAGAGATGTTCTTCAAAGACATGTCGCAGTTCATGGTCAAACCTCTGCCGATGGGAAGGCCACAAGTCAGCCTTCGGTCAGTGTAAGACATCGTACACAGGAAGCTTGTCGCAATTGTGCAAGGACCAAGACAAAATGCGATTCGAATACACCCTGCAATCGTTGTCGTGTTAAGCAAATCCCGTGCGATCGACGGCCAAAAAAGGCGGTAGGGCGTGCACCTCCGTTAGGCACCAGCCGAGATTTAGCAACACCGGTATCAGAACTTAATGCTGCCCACGATGCTGGGTCTTCTACGCTAAGTATAGATGATGTTATAGATAACGAACACCCTAGACCTAATCAGAGTGTTCAAACCTCTTCAGAAAACAGCGAAGGTACCTTCATAGACAATGTGCAAGGACAGTGCACGGGTAACAGTGCTATCCCGCCCGCCGGTGATGGATCGTTGGTACATGGAACGAATATTAAAACCTGGGCCGGCCAATGTCACGTCCCAAGCCAGTATGGGGTAATCTGCAATACAGGGCTGGCATCGCACAGTCCTACTGAGCTACAAACCGACGGGTCAGCTAGCTTGTGGAACGAAGACCGACAGGCGTACGACATTCAGTGGCAATATGATACAGACGCTGTGGAGCATCAAGTTATCGTACAGGCGTATAACTACTGGTCCTCATTTAGATGCAACCCCTTTGAGGACATATCGAAATGCCCCAGGACGGCTGGTGTACTTCTTGAGAGTCTCGGCCATATGCCAGAGTTAGATAAGCTATGGGGGTGGCTTGGGCTTGACTTTGCGAGTCCTAATCCATTCGAACCTCTTGCAAGCTTGCCTCTCCGCGAGAGTGTACGAGATAAGCTTGCTGCCATCTCGCAGGCCCTCCTCCAAAAGGCTCTCAGGGTCCATCAACTTGACCCCGTCACAGCTGCCGCCAGCTATCCTTCCCCGTCCCCTGATGGAAACTCCCGCGGGTTCCTTATTCTCCCACCTTCTGCGACCATAGAGCATTTCCTTCGCGAATATATGCGCATATTCGAGCCATTCTATCTTCTTATTCCGGGAGGTGTTTTGGATGCGAATATGCTGCTAAATGGATCTAATGATACATCATCTACTCTGCTCATATTGCTTATGATCGGACAAGGAGCCATATCAGATCCTACAAAAGAAGCACGGCGTTTATCGGGTGGCTTGACGGAGGTTTGCCGTATTTCCTTATTTGACACGGTTGAAAAGGATGTCTCCGGTAGCCACCAACCGCTACTGCTACATTGTGCACTGGTGTTTATCATCCAAGCTGCGTGGAGCGGTGATAAGTGGCTGATGGATATTGGCCTCGGGCAGCGTGGTATATATATTGCGGTAGGTTTCCCCTGACCCCCTTGCCCCTCACTTTTTACTACCGCGATTTCCCGGACTGTTTCAAAAATTCAGGACCTGACCCATCAATAGATCGTCCGTAATAGTAGATTATTTGATGCTCAGGTTTGCTATACAGAGTCCCTAGGGCTTGACGACGATTCAAGGCACCTAGCCTGGCTTGAGCGAGAGAGATTAATTAGGTAAAATCAACTTCCTATTCCTTCATCTTTAAGCTATGGCCAATAAGGTTGCTAATATCATCAATTTCTACCATCCAGGCTTGCATACACATGGGTCATCCTGGATCTGGAGCTTAGCTTGTTTCTTGATAGCACCCCCCATATACAAATAGCCGACCTTAACTTGGTCCTCCCCAGTCCTGCAGAACTTTACCTAGCTGGTGACACTGATACCTGGAAACGTGGGATGAACGGTACACCGCTGGTGCAGCCGTCTCTTCGTGCATTATTTGAGTGGTTCCTTACGGATCAACTTACAAGAGACAGGCGTCTTTACTTAACGCCCTCAGCGTTTCGACTGCTGCTACATCCTATTTATTCGCTTATCAACAGTTTCCGTCAAGTCCTCAGCTGCTTTAGTGAGGGGCCAAACTCGCGCTTCTTCTCGCCCGTTACGAAAAGTTCTACCGTTGTTCGCATGGAGGAAATGCAGGTACTTCTGTACCGCTGGTTCAGCTGGTATTGTTCTCGTCTTCGCGAAACCGAAACCGAGCAATCAGAAGTATCATACAACCAATTTCGGAGCCCATTGATGATAGCGACTCTTATCACTTACCATATTGTCTATCTTAACACGGTGACCGGGTTTGCGGATATCGAAAACTTAGCTAGGAGGCAACTGAGCGATTCTCAACTTCGGTCATTCTCTTCCACCCAGGTTGGCCAGTATCTACATTGTCCCGATGAAGCTCTCCTGCACATCGGTCAGATACTCTATCTTCTCCGGACACTTGATAAGAAAGTCCGACCGCCATGGTGGCCTGCCGCTCTTTACCGTGTCACACTCACCCTATGGGGCTATAAGCGTATTCTGCGGGGCGCAATGGAAGATCTCGCCCTCGAGTCTCGTACCAATAGACGTCGAGTCACGAGGTGACGACGATACAGTATATCGATATTTTTGCTCCAGCGTAGGAGCAAGCATTGCCGGGTCGAATTCAGCAGTAGCATCAGATCCATCTGCGAGTCATCAGCTCTGTATTCCAGCAATCACAGATCAGCGGGGAGGTGCCGAACCAGTACCACTAGATGACCCAATTCGAACACTAAAGACTTGCATGCTTGCCTTCGGAGGCGGCATCACCACCAGGTTCTCAGAAGGAATCCACGCCAAGTTGAACCAATTTTTGGCCAGTCGATATAGCTTGAGAAATGGGTGACTTGTTTGGGCTGCTGTATGTACTCTGCCTGTGATATATTTTAATTAATTAACTAATTGAGCTGGTCTTAGTGACAAACGATATTATCTCACATACAACAAGTTGTTTGCATGCCATACCATGCACCTAGCGTTGCACTCTCTCAACTTGGCATAAAGATTCCTCGAGCAGCAAATTCATTAGGGTGCTTTAGGTTCTTTAACATCCGTCCCTGCAGGCCAGAATTTCCGCATGTCCGTCCTCCATTGCGCATAGAGTGGTCGATGAATATCTTGGAGTTCTTTGGGATCTCCACGAGCTAATGCCGTAAAGTACCAATCCTCTCTTACTACATCGTCTGGCTTGGCACCGTGAAGACGGATCTTATTGGCGCTACTGAAAGGATGAATGACATTCTGAAAGACCCATCTTCGCTCTGTAGAATAGCGGTTGAATAGGGGTTCCAGGTTCGGATCGGACGGGGATGTCGAAAAAGCAATCTGGAGAGTCCGGGCCAATGCATCTCCATCCAGAAGACCGGTGCATAGGCCTAAACCGCCAATGGGGTTGTTGATATGCGCCGAGTCTCCTGCAAGAAAACAGCGACCACGATGCATGGTGCTGGCAAGTAACTGGTGCATCTTGTAGAGGCTCTTGCGCACTACGACATGACTGCTCGGTCTGGGTCCATCAATCTGTCGCAAGAGAAGCGAATCGACATACTCCGGCTCAAGGACCTGCTCATCGGTTAAAGGGGCACTGTTTATATCATCATTAGGTTTTTCTGGCACGGCCAAGCTATATCTCCAGAGCCCTTGCTTTCCGGCTTCGACGTGTTCCAGCGGCGTCACCACACCCCAAAATGTCTCATCAACAGTAAAATGGACAGAAAAATCAGGGACGACTGGCGCAACACGCAGCACGTCGGTCGCTAGAAAGCGCTCGGGCCAGGAATGACCCGAGAGGCGGATTCCAAGGAGTTTACGGACTGTAGATCGACTACCGTCGCAGGCGGCAAGATATTGACCCCTGATAACTTTTTCTCCTCCGCTCGCCGTTGCTACCTTGACTGATACTTGATGCTCGTCCTGCGACAAGCCGGTAACTTCATGTTCCCAGAGAACCTTAGTAAACCCGGTCTTTGTCGCATTCTCCAGGAAGATCTCAGCGAGCCGACATTGAGCAAGCTGGATTGAATAATGGCCCGGCGTAAACTTCCCATCGGGGCCGGGCTTTCCCATCGAATTCTTCCCTATGATCGCGCCTAATTCCTTGCCTATCACTTTTCCATTCGCGTCGACGACGTCAGTAGGAAGCTTGCGCCACGCATAGCCTCCTGAAGCCATCCCCTCTGCCGCAATTTGGTCGTAGAGTCCGATCTCCTCGAAGACATTGTGTACCGGCCCGTGATACCCTATAGCGCGCGGCAGTGGATTAAGCCAGGGTTCTTTTTCTAAGACGACAGTGCGGATCTGATTCATGGCAAGGCGAAGAGCAAGGAGGAGGCCGACTGGCCCAGCGCCCACTATAATGACTGGGGCTACATCGGTACCATTGGCGTTTGTACTAGATCCGTCTGTACTCGTCCCATTTGCTGTGGGAATCTCGTGTCGGCTATCTGAAGCGTGCGGTGCCATTGCTGTTCTATCAAGATAATGTATATGTTGAGCGATGAGATATCAACAATTTGATAGGCAGTGCAAGTGTACAAGTCTCTATATTCACGAGTCTAATAGTAGGAGACTGCTTCAACCTTTGTAATATATAAATTCCCGCGTCTAATATTATTGTGAGGTAACTAAACCCAATTCCAAATTCTAGATTTCAAATACTGACTTAGGAATTATGAGATGTATCCGGAGGAGAACCGAGAGATATACCCCGGACCATTACATATCCGGAGACATGTGATCACTATAGTATAGGCTCTCCCCACACTTATACACTTATGAAGCATCATTAAACTAGATGCTGAGGCTGGCTTCATTGCACTGCTATAAGGAAACTTGCTTGTATAAGCAATCCGGAGGCTTTCGTTACATTCAAAACGAAACAGTCCGATCTCGCCAGCCTCCTACCTCCTCCATTTCCTTTTCAGAAGCCGGGCCCAGAAGCCGACGTCAGTATCACAGCTAAATGCCTAGACAACCTAGAGTGGCTTGCCGGGCGTGGATATAACTACTAAGCGTCTACATCCACGGCATGCAGTATACTACGAGAGAAGACGGGATAGCGCGTCGAGGTACATATGTTCCCGTGCTATGGGAGGACATGGCAGATCCGATAATCAGCGGGAGAGAAGAATTGGGATTTCCGAAGCTATATGCGGATCTGGACATCTCGCAGACAGAGAGCGCATATTCGATAATAGTGAACCGGCAAGGATCGAAGTTTGCATAGTTTCTCCTTGGCGGCCTGTGCGCGGAAGAGGGCGCGGAAGGGATGGGGTCCCGACGGTTGGCACCCCTCGAAGCTGGAGTCGATGAGGGGCTCCTCCTATGGCGCTACCTACCTGCCTTCGACAGGTCGACCTGGGGAAGCAGATGCGGAGCACCCTGTCTTTGTCTAGCATGCGGAGGAAGCAAATAAACAAGAAGTCAGGATGGACAGACGGCTAAGCTGCAGAGAACGGAGAATTCAAGTGGCATCCTTTGGATTGGCATGCGCTACCTACGTTACACCACATTGTCGCCCGATTAGAGCAGATTCAGACGTCGAAGTTGGTGGCTTGCGGTCTTGTGGAAAGAGTTGGCGGAAGCGACCTCTCGTCGGCAAGGAGACTTGGAGGCGAGCAGCCGAGTTTGTAAGCCAAGCAAAACGCCTAATACCCAGAAACTTAAATCCTAATTTCAAATAAGATCGTACATGTGCGTAGTAATCATGATAAATTAATTCTAATGGAAAATCCAACACAAGCCAACATTGGCAAACATGGAGATCCCGGCTCTCCGTCGGAAGTATATCAGGTAGGTAAGCATCGCTCACAGAAGATCTCCGGCCACTCAACGCCGTGCCCGACCTACATATGTGCGGTAAGACAGAACGCACCAAGGATCCGACGTCACTATTTCTGATGGCGTATTACTGTGTACCATAAGAAGCTTCGAACCGAGTCAAAAATTCATATTTTTATATATCATCGCCCTGGCCCCCCTACCCACGCCATTTCTGACTGCTTAAGTCAAAATCCGACTTACTTTGACTATCTATTAGGTTAAAAAGATTAAGATAATTTTAAGCATATTTTGTTCATTCACAATGGCGACGCAACTTACACCACAAACACAGAATGGCCACGTCCGACTCTCTTCGGATAAGTCGAAACTTATCTCCCCCGAAGCCCTCTGCCACATAGTGCTGCGGACCACGGCAGATAACTTTGACGGCATGGTAGACTTCTACCTCACAATGCTGGGGGGCAGGGTCTCGCATCAGTCGCACCGGCTGTGCTTTATGACGTACGACTACGAGCACCACCGGATCGCCATCATGAAGGACCCGACGGCGGTCCCTCGTAGCACCAAGGAAGGCGGCGCGCCGCAAGTCGGCCTGCACCACGTGGCGTTCGGGTTCAAGACACTGCAAGACCTCGCCACGTCCTACGAGGAGAAGAAGGCGGCGGGCATCATGCCTGTCTGGTCCGTCAACCACGGCGTGAGCACCAGCATGTACTACGAGGACCCGGACGGCAACCAGCTCGAGTTCCAGGTGGACAATTTCGGCTCGGCGCTCGAGGGCGTCGAGTCCATGGCTTCGCCCGAGTTCGTGGAGAACCCCATCGGAGTCGATTTCGATCCCGAGGTGTTCGTTCAGAGGGTCAAGAACGGAGAGGATGAGAAGAGCATCAAGGCTAGGCCGAATATTGGCCTGAGAGATAGGAGGTAGGGAGGTAGCGTCTGCTTAGGTATTTATGTATTATTGGAAGGGTCTGCGTGTATTAATTATTAACCGGCTAGGGTACAATGTAATAAACAATCAAACATGGTGACATCAAGTCCTTAAACAAATCAAAGCTAGAAGCATTAGCTACCTCGTAAAATAACAGATATCTAACTACCATATCCCGGATTGGTTTTTTTTTTTCGTCATTTTTTTCCTTTCATGAAAATTATCCTTCACATAACAATGCTGTCAACGAATCTTGTTGAAAGGCTATTCTAAAAGAGTACCAAAAATTCATACTTTAAACTCTAAGCCACGTGTATCTCGTAACCTTTCAAGGTTTCGCAACTTGCTTCCTCCGCTCACACCTTCTAAGTCCTTCCCCTAATTATATAATCCTTGGTGATGGCGAAGTTGTATAGAAAAGATGAAGGCCAAGGCCATCACAATGAAGCTGAATGTGTCGATTGGCCAGTCGTAATTGTCGCGTAATTTGTTTCTCGATTTTCGTAAGACTCAGATACTCATCGGAAATCCCACACCAGGAGTTCCCCCACCCCTTTCTTTCTTCATTTCCTTTTGGATCGTACGCCTGGCCAAGTTGACTTCCGGGTGGCGATTGTGGGTCGTATATGCCGTTATCAAATATCCCCCCCGTGTATAAGGTGTACGCCGCTCAAAGGATTGCGCACAAATAGCTTAGCAATTTGGTTTTAGTGCCTTTCCATCCGAAACGAGGGCATTCTTTAGGGAGATATTCCCGCACGCCGACTGAAGGACGGAACTCGACATGCTTCTTTATGCGATGGCCTGGGAAACCTGGAGGTGACTGATCCCGTTTCTTCAAGCAAGAACGAAGAACAGGCCGTGTTGGACTGTCTTTCTTCTTTTCGATCGATGATGGCTGAGTGAAAAGCTGTACTAGACACTTGATCCACGTAAAAGTAGCCATTTTTGCCAGGCTTTGCGGAAGATTGTGTAATGTTCAGTGCGGTGTATATGTGATTTTGTTGTTGGCAATTGTGCAGATTAGAAGTTACATTCGGGATACCAGATATAGTGAATTTTGAGGCGAGAACATGGGGCAAACACGCGCAAAGTTAAACTTGGAACGGGAGTAGAACAACGCCACGCGTACTCTTTATTGTAATAATGCTATCCGAGGGTCCAAGTTATAGTTCAGAGCATATAGTTGCCTACTGCTTGGACCGTCTATGCGATTCCATATTGTCGAGGCTAAATTAGTAACGAACTATATTAGAAAGAAGAGTAGACACCGGAAAGGTTTCTACCTGGTAAAATTTCCCTCACTTGCAGAAGACGCATCTAAACACCCCAATACTAAGTAAGACGGTATCCCACAGTACGTAATAGACAGATTTTAATCTAAGAATAATCAGTACTTGTAATATATCGACCAGGACGAGATGTAATCAAAATATGATATCGGTGTTAACGCCAGTACCATTTGTAGTTGCTTCAACATGTCGGGATATCAACTCCACTCACATAAAACTGGTCTGAAAAGGCCCGGGGGAGCCAGACCCCACTGGTTGGGAACGGACATCTTCTGTCTCTCCATTTGCCTATAATGGAGGTCCAAGAATTTCCGTGCGCAGATAGCCTTTGCTGTTTGCTGGGACTCTTTTTCAAGATGAACCTTCAGCAGCATAATTGCTGCCTGCATTGTAATAAAGCACCAAAGCTCGCTATGAAAACAGCATAGATGTTTATCTTCCATCGAAGGAACACACCGTTCAAGGAGGTCAATTGCAGACTGAGAATTTGCCACCATGATGCTATTTGATACTATATATATAATATTAGCTTCCACGGTGACAGCTAGTGAGTAATAGCTGGTTCAGTGACGTTTGAGTTGAAATCTTTGTTTCCACATAGGTAAGAGAAAGGTTGAGCTTACGCTTGGGCTGTAGCATGACAATGCGAACAAGACTTAACGAAGCTAATAACAGATCGTTCCTAACTGTCACCAGGCTTTGATAGCCCAGCTCCGCTAAGCGGCTGTTCAGGAGAAGGATATCTAGCGAAGTGTGATAGCACACTGTTTCTGAGAGCCAGTACCTGCCATCGTTTCTCTGTAGGTAAGGCCGGTGAAGCGCTAGAATGCATTCCTTCAGCTGGAAAATGCAGAAAGCATTAGCAACGATTGGTAAATCTGACTTGCTTCCCGTCGTAGTATCTCCAGCATCCCAGGAGGGAATGGCTTCTATTTCTTGCATGATCTCATGGGTGTATCGCAATACTTCCTCATAGCTAAGATCTTCCGAAAGCCTTTTACTAGATAATCGTTCAGATATCTTAAGACGTAAAGCCCTGCTGCGAGCACTATGGACTTGGTAAGACGTAAAAGTATAAACATCAAGTGGCTTTGGTGTGGGGATTCCCTTCGATGATTCGATGAAGCCATCATCATCGACATTTATAGGGGGGGAGACATCAGAATTGATGCCATGAAGGAGTGACGGGCGACCGTATTCAAAGGCATTCTGCAGATCTAATTCTAGAAGGGTAGCCCATATTCTTCTTTTCATCTCCCTTTCATAGAATGTGTCGGTGCTAGATGAATCGCAATGTAATCCATCTATAATCGCATCCTGGGTCAAAGAGCTAGTCTCCTTCCACCATCGCTTTTTGCCGACCATGGCCACTCGCTTCGCAATGTAGACTAGGCAGGATATCTGGTAATAAACAATTTTGCGATGTTTTGGGCTTTGCTGCTTTAACCACGCATCGCATGCATAAATCCATCTCGTACACATGGCATGGTACCTTGTTGGTATGGACGTGGCTTCAGCGGAGCGAGTAGTAGCACAGGTTGATATGGATATCATAGCCAAGATAAGAGTCGTCATGGCAGGGTCCTGAGGCCGCTCGGGTAGCCAAAAATCGGTGTATTCTCTCCTAAATGTAGGGATATGAACTATTCGATGAATTTGTTCTAGACCATCAAGATACAACGAAACCAGAGCGTCGGTATCCTGTTTGGGAGGGAGGAGAGTTTCTAGCATTACCCCTTTTTGAAGCGAAGGATCCACAGCGTAGCCATTTTTGGTGAATTTGTCTTTTGTCAGATAAACACCGAGCGGTTTAAGCCATTCGTCAGCTGTTTCCCTGATAAATGGAAATAGCTCAGGGACCTATACAAGATATAGACTAATCAATATGAAAGTTAGATATGTCATGCGCAAAGGAACTTTACCTCGCTGAAAAATTGGAAGAGATGATGTCGGCTATAATATCCTTGTGGGTCTCTCTCCCTCGGGTCTGAAAGTTCGGTATTCTCCAACCGGATCGTGTCGTAGTCAAACTCAGTCCATAAAAATGTTGGTGAGTCTATGTCTAGTCGAGCATCATTTGCTATACAATATCCATCTCCGTCATGGGCGTTGCCGATCGAAGCCTCATCTTCTTTGGAATTTCTATACGATGGCCCTGGACTATCGGGTTTAGCATGGTCACGGTCACCTACCACGCTGGGAATCGAGGCCAAAAGTCCGGTCTCAGGCGATGGAGGTGTCTGAGAAAGCAATGCTTTCAGCTTAGCGACTTGGGCCTGAAGGCTTTGAATCTGTTTCTCTTGCTGCAGGACCGAGTCGTTGAAAGAAGGCGACTTGTCTGTCTCATATAAACATTGAGCTCTCCTCCCTGTTCTTACGCATCTTTGACAAGGCACATTCCGATCACAGGACAGCTACACCCAAAGACTTAGCAACGCAATTCAATTTTTTAATGAGTAGAAGGTCCCTTATTTAGGTACCTAGTAATCAGTATACTTTTTTCTTTCGACATTCTGTGCAACTGAATTGCACTCGTTTCTTTCGGGGTTTTCTCTCTCTAGCGAGGTTGTTCCGCCTCGTAGGTCTCGATGGTTCGGCTATATCCTCTATCCCTGCGACTGAATTGGAGAGCATTTTCGCCGATATGTCGAAATGACCTTAGGGACGAAGATGGTACGATTGGATACAATCCTGCTGAATGAAAAGATATATCTTCGAGAAGCGGACTTAAGAAGAATCGCCGGCATCCCATGTCTTCCGATCCTAAGAATGACCCGTATATTTACTTATATCCGATCATCTCCGTCTTACAGCTACCCCTACCCCCACCTCCTTAGGAGATGTCGTATTGTACTATACCTATTCATAGGTTATCTGAGCCTTCTTCTTTTCAGCTTCGAGCTAGCGCTTGGCATTACTCATGGTTATACATTATCTTAAGCCTTTTTCTTTCAGCCTCGAGCCGACATTTTATGAATATTGTAGGTTTATGCTCCATAACGTTAATGCTCATCCGTTCAAGCTTCTCCCAGCGGTCTGCGAGGAGAGACTTATCGAAAAAGCAATCGCAACTCGGACATGAACATGTCACTCTGGCGTCAAAAATCTCGAGACATACGAGACAGGTGGAATTGATAGTACATTTCGGACAAGTATTAACGCTGGGGCAGCGACGTCCGGTACGGTGGAGGACGTAGTCAAGAATCCAACTGAATCTGTGCCCACATGCGTACGATGAGGTGCCTGTGAGTAGCTCGGCTCGTCCGCAAGTCGCTCGAATCGCCGAAGAACGACGTGGAAGTGGGTTCCTCGCGTCATTCATATCGGACTAATAATAATTTGAATGGTCCAGATAATACAATATAAGGAGAAACTGAAATGAAATGGGCAAAACGAACTTGATAATTGCTCGAGATCACTGTTAAGTATCTAATGGTTATAGATTAGTACAATAGCATAAAGTCTTTATATTGGACTGAAAAGGCCTTGTTCAGACGTAAAAGATGTGGGAAACAAAGGAGACAACAGTTATTCTGTGCAAACCTTTGTTCACAGGCGTCCCTCTTTTTTGATGACAGTGATGCTAGGTAAATAGTAACAGTAACAAACCCTCGCGAGGTGGACTTCCATTGCATAGGCCATCGATTTTAGGTACTGAACTTGTACATTAGCTTCTTCTAATAACCCATAAACAATTTAGAGGACGGACTGAAACTAGATTAGCAATACTACTATCATCAGGAAGAATGTTTCTTCCCATTTAAATACTATTATTTACATTATACTGAGAAGGCATAAATTTATCCCACCAATAGAGGGTAAGAAAATAACCTGACTATAGTGCATCGCAATCATGAATTTTAAGAAGCTGGGGAGTGGACGGGGGGGTTCCCCTTTGGTGGTAGCTAATGTTATAAGAATGGAGATGTATGTGTACGTGCTATAATCTCGTTGTTATTAGTCCTTAGGTAAATAAACTGAGAAAGCTAAGGATTCGGCCTCTATGTTCATATTCTCTCTTTCTATAGTCGGCAGATATCCTACCCTACCCCACATGTAGACTTGGGGTTTGACTACCTACATGATAGCAAGCTAGGCACACCTTCATTCCCTTACTAATAAATACCTCCTCACTTCCCAATACGGCTTACACAATCATGCGCCCTCATACTCTTTGCAGGGTACCTTCAAAAGACACGGAACGGATACGTTCGCTTATATGGTCGCCCGTCCGCCTTATTCCCGTATAGCAAGCGGCATCACGGCCAAGCGAGGGGCGGCGCACGATGGATATCGATCCTCAATCGTACATTCTTTCGGAGGAAGAATCGCGAAGCATTTTTGAGCGAGATATCCTCCCGTCCGAACTAAGCCATCTCTCGGCGGCGACGCCCCAGCCTAGCAATAGTAATGAGATCGTCGGAGATAGAACCCCGCTTGCGGTCCTCCTCATCGGCCAGACAGGCGCCGGGAAAACGCGCGCCGCGCCCGCGCTCAAGGGCGCCCTAACCCGTCTCCGGGGCGCCTCGCGGCTCGCGCACTTCGTCGCGGACACGTACAAGACGTTCCACCCGGCGTACAACGCACTCCTGGCCTCGCGCCCCGCCCTCGCCTCCGCGGCCACAGGCCCCGACGCGCGGCGGTGGCTCGCAACGGCCGCGTCCCGCGCCGCGTCGCGGCGCGCCGACGTGCTGGTCGAGTCCGCGGCCCGGCACCCGGGGGACTTCGCGGACCTGGCGCGGCTGTTCCACGCCTCGGGCTACCGCGTCGAGGTCGCGGTCCTGGCCGTCCCCGCGGCGCTCAGCCGCCTCGGCATCCTCGCGCGCTTCTACGAGAAGCTGCCGGAGGCCGGGCCGCGCGGCGGCCTGCCGCTGCGCTTGACGCCGCGGAAAGTCCACGACGAGTCCTACGCGGGGGTCCTGGAGGCGGCGGCGTTTGTGGACTCGTCGGGTGCGGTTGACCAGGTTGTCGTTGTTCGAAGGGATAGCCTGGTAGCGTATGCTAACGAACGCATCAAAAACGTCGGTGGTTATGGTAATGGCTGGAGGCAGGTGCCGAGGACTGCTGAGGCTGTGCGGACGGAGAGAGAGCGGCCGTTGACGGCTAGTGAGAGGACAGCTGCCGAACTTAGCTTACAGAGGCTTCGGAAGATGAATGTGCCCGGCCTCGAAAGCCAGTTGATAGAAATCGAAAGGATGTTGGAACCCCTTTTAGTTGCTCCCCACGATTTAACACAGATACCCCTAAAACCGCTCCCTCTCCCCAATTCGATCCACAACGGCAAAATCAATATTGAGATAGGTCTCAGTTTTGGAAACATACCTCCCATGTAGTTATACTTAACCCCCTTTACTTAAAGCTGTCGGCCGATGTAATCGAATTAGCTCTATAAGACTAGCGCTTAGCAGCATTATATAACAGTTTAGGCAAATATAGCTGAAATAAATGTTAGGATTAGGTATATTCGAACTTAGAAGCATTCTGGCACGTGACGGCGGACCATATGCCATCAAACCGCCAAACCGCCAAAAATTGAATGACATAATCATAAGGCCTTTGTTTAGCCTCCGTTTGGCCTCCGTTTAGCCTTTGTTTAATTCTTTTTCATTTAAATTTTTTTTTTAAAAAAAAAAAATAAAAAAAAAAATAAAAATAAAAATAAAAATAAAAATAAAAATAAAAATAAAAATAAAAATAAAAATAAAAATAAAAATAAAAATAAAAATAAAAATATAAAAATAAAAAATAAATGAAAAAATAAATGAAAAAAGAAAATTAAAAAAATTAAAAAATTAAATGTTACGAACCAACAGCCGAGGAGATCACGTTCAGGCCTGGGAGCGGGGTCTCAATACCCCTTGGTACGGATAAATCTCGGAATAACCTCATGGAGGGTAGTGATCTGGGTGATCTTGAGTGATCTTGTGTGATCTTGACCAGATCAACCAGATCACACCAGATCACATAGAGATGCTATAAACGATAGCAACAGGAAGTAGAAGAGGCATTTCATATAACTATCGAACGTTTCTCATGTATCTAGTCATTCATATTTTAAGCTCTCTAGCTATCAATCTAAGTCTTATATCTAACCCATATAAGGGGAAGGACTCCAAGCCTTCCTGACGAACACTTTAACGTTTATTTGACACTTGACTCGTATCGTTACTGTTTACCTGAAAATCAAGACCCATCGGCACTACACTCTAACGGACCTGAGTGTAGGTTCGTCACAAATAAAAAAAAATAAAAAAAAATAAGAAAATTTAAACGGAAGTTTAACAACAGCTTAACGGCGGCTTAACGGCGGTTTAACAGGGGTTTAATGAAAATTTACCTATTTTATGATTATGTCATCCAATCTTAGATTATGTCATGTATTTTTTGGCGGTTTGGCGGTTTAGGGCATATGGCCCACCGTACACGTGCATATAGAGGACAGCCACATACTTATTTTTTGGCGCTCGGTATCTCATTTTAATTAACATATCCCACTTATCCAACCCCCTTTTTCATCACTATCTAATCCCATGTCTATCAAACATGATTGCACGCTAGCTCCTCTACATGCTTAATACATATATCTAAACTCGGGATTTAGATCGCCCAACTCGCCCTTTTCGTAATTCGACAACCCTACGTCTCTAACAGCCTTCTTTCTCCGTTGGTTTTCGCGGTAGATCGAAATGAGATACAAGACCGACGCCAAGCCGCTCAAACATGTGAATCCAAGGCAGATCGAATAACCGTTCTTGAAATAGGGGGCATCAGTGTTGATAAACGCGAATGTAGCTATGATCCCACCAATGTTGCCAAAACCAATTTGCCACCCTGTACCTATAGCTCTGCGATGATGACCACCAAGGTTCATACTAAACCAACAGACGGTAATGGGTAACACGCTGTAAGTGCTCATCGTAACAAGACATAACATCGCAAATTGAACAGGTGTGTTGTCGTGGACGCTGAGCAAAACGCCGAAGGCTGTAAGACCCAAGGCAAGCGGCGCAAGTGCGAAAGCTGCACGGTGGTGCATCCAGTCGGATAACACAGCCGTTAGTAGAGAAAAGCCGAATGATGCAGCCCAAGGGATCACGCTGTAGAGCTGAGTCTGAATAGCATCGTAGTGATATGTCGAAATGATGGTAGGCGCGAAAAAAGCGTAACTGTATGCGGGAACGATCAATCCAAAGTACATGAAGCCGCCAAGCCAGACGCGATGGTCCTTCATTACGTTTATAACATCGCGGAAGGTCGTCTTGCGATCGGCAGCATTATGGCCTTGGTCAGCTTGCAGGCGAGCTTTGATATAAGTCCGCTCCTCTTCAGTCAACCACTTAGCTTCCTCGGGGCTATTACAGGTTAGAATCGAACCAGCTACGCTTAAGACCACAAGTTCACTTACAAAGAAGGGAAAATAAAATAGAACACAACCGCAACTAGACATGTAAGGATTCCTTCAAGTATGAAAATCCATCTCCAGCCATTGTATCCACGAATACCCTGCACTAATCAATTGTCAGTAAATCCGGATTCTTCTTGCTAGAGCGCGGGCGAAACGTTTTGAATGGAGTGAACACATACTCTTTCCTATAGCAGAGGCCAAAAGACCTCCAAAGGCTCCAGCCAAAGAAGTGGACGTGAAGAATAGGGAATAACGCTTTTGCGATTCACTTCGCTTGTACCACATGCCTGACCAAGAACGAACGTTAGCGACATATATTCATAGGATAGTATTATGCCATATTATCCTATGTTGAGGCTACGTACTAATAAGGTAGAAGCATCCTAAAATCCACATTAGCTATATTCAAACATTATAGTTTAAGAACTTGTTGCTTACCAGGAAACATTCCACTCTCGAACAACCCTAATAAGTCGTGTAAGTATGACGGTCTTTTAATAATTTGAGTGTAAGGCCGTACCTAGGAAGAAGCGTGTTGCAAGGAGACCTGAGTAGTTCTGTACAAGACCTTGACACAGGGACGAAATGCCAAACCCCAGCATGCAGGTAGGGAGCCATATGCGAGGTGAGAATCTCTTCAGGAAGATATTGCTAGGAATCTCGCAAATGATATACGGCACGAAAAATATAGTTAACGCTAAAGTCATCAGTATCAATATCAGTATGAAGTGTCGGTATGAAGTATTTATTTCTAAGTAGTGTCTGCCTACCCGTATTATATTCGTGATTCTCTAGATGTAAATCCTCAACCAACCGGAAAGATCTCGCATTGGCAATGTTGACTCTGTCTAAGAAAGCCAGCAGATAAAGAATACAAAGGAATGGTATCAATTGCCAGTCGACACGTGTCATGAGCTTCCGCTCCGTGGTATGAGGAGGACATGGGACGTGAAGCTCGTCATCCTCGGAAGCGGCAACGCCGGGATGATAGGTATTGCTCCCAATAATCTCCTCTACCGGCTTATCTGAATCGCTCGGGGCCGAAGCTGCATGAACACCAGAGTTAGCCATCACTATACATCAAGTCTGGCGCTGTGCGACCAAAATATTCCGAAGCTCTGTTCGAAGACGCGGTGCAATACGTGGCGGAAATTTGGAGTTAAGACACGGAGATTGGAGAAAATTGCCACCTACGGGGAACCTTGCCAATATGCATTTTTCAATCCAAGGGATCAGAGACAACCGGCGCAACACCATAAAAGTGGCAAATTTAAGCAGTAATTGACTTGCGCACTCGACAGGAACAATAACGGTAGGTCATAAGAGTAAGTACGAATATCGGCTCCCAAACGATGAAAATTTATAGCGAGTCGCGCCGCTGACGGGGGCTGGCCGTTAATATGAGTCGAACTCAGGCGGTCGACGATCTCCAAATACAGGAACAGGAAACCTTCGCGCGAATTCGGCCTTGGCTCTCGAACCTCTTGAGCCTCAAACCCTAATACTCCATACGATAATGAGCCTTCAAGAAAGAATCTTCAGAAATATGAGATTTGGAAGCCGATGTCGCTTTATCAATATGAGTTTATACCTGGTCAACTGGAGCCGCTAGACAGGGTCAACTGAAAGGGGAAAAGACCCAAGGGTCCGGCTCGAGTTTGTGCGGGGAAAATTAAAAGTTGCGGAGAAGAAGGGAATAAGACCCTGGAATGAGAGCCAGTTGACCACTCAGCTCTTTTCTAATGCGTATTATTCTCCCGAATAGCTTACCGCGGCAACTGTGTAGCTGGATATATTGACGAATCTACGGACGAATCCTTAGATCCATCAACCCTTTTCTTCTATCCGGCATGAGACACACTTCCGAGGACCCAATCAGAGGTTCGCAAACAAGGGCTGAGTTGTCTCTCTTGGTGTCAATTGGTTCATGCCTTCCCCCCTCTTGATGTCCCTGAAGCACATGGTCTCTCTACCCCAGATACGACTAAGGCATAGGATAGTATACGAATGGGGCCGTTCCGATTCCGACCCGACCACATCGTCCGGAATCTCGGATGCCGTGGCCTCACATGTCATCAACTACGGGTTGTGCCGTAGTAGTCATAATGTAGTTACCTACCTTAGGTACCTAAGTAGGTATATATATTAGTATATATTAGTCGAGTAACAACGTCGAACCTAGAAACATTAGCACCAGCAAATACTTGAAAGCCTTCGACAGTGCCGAATGGATGGGGATAGCATTTCCCTTTTTTTGGCCTCTCACTCCTGACTAGTAGGGGAATGAATTGATGTGTTATAACAGCAGCTTTGGGAATACAACCATGCTAGCAGGGAAATTTATTTTCCATGTCAAATCGGATAATGTAAGTCCAGTGTGTTGCGACGACCAAGACTGCCTCTTCGTGTTCGGGTTCTGGCGCAGGAGACCGCGAGGCGAGGAATGAGTTGTTGGCGTTTTTGAGGTATTTGATCGAGTAGGAAATCATCGAGCTTATGAATGCTAACGATTAAAAGTATACCCTTGTTGTGCCACATTTAGCTAGGAGCACCGAGCACGTCGTCCAAGATCATAGCGGATCAGGTATTTAATCCCAGGACCTTCTACTAACACAAAACTTTTTTTTGGACCTATCAGATTTACAAAGTGCCGAGTACCGAGCTGAAAATGAAATCGCGTGCCACAGACTCGTTCGTCTTCAATAGCAGCTGTATCAGGAGTGTTACAAATTTCCCTACTCTTGTCAAATGATACCTACCTACCTCATAGAACGGATGCATTGAACCGTTCGCCCAGCTCAGTAGCTGCCCCCGTAAGATATTGATATTACGCTAGGTAATCGTCATAGCAGATCGAAGTTGCGTGATTGAGCTGCGTTTCCTCTCTAGGTTTAGTTGGATCTTGATTGGACCAATAATAACCCCCACGAGGGAAAGTTGCCCTGTACGCTTATTTCGGGGACGCCTACTCGGCGTGTCACGTTAAATCGTAGACGGTCGTGTACCTAGTGTTTAAGGAGGACGAGGAAAAGTTGAAAATTTTTTAAGAAGCTAAGGTTGTATGTAATAATAATCTGAAAAGAAGCCATAGTGATACCACAGTGGGACGACTTCTTAAGGTCTTTGCGACGAAAAAAAGGTACCTTAGGTAGGTAGGTACCTACGAGTAGCCACCGAGTCGAAGGTATAATAGATATTCGACGTTACCTTAGGTACCTAGGTAGGTACAGGTAGGAAGCAGCATACCTATACCTAGGTAACGAAGGTAACAAAGGATTACCCTGCTCGGTCAACGTTTTAGACTCCTTTGAGTTAGAAGGTTGTGTTGTACCTACCTCTGATGGGAATAATCAATAGGCGTAGCTTCCATCCAGTTGAGCATAGCAGGGCACAGCAGGGTATAAACAGGGGTATAGCAGGGTATAGCAAGGCAAGTCGCGATTGCAACATAACAGCTTTTAAACTTATCTTATTATTCCTTCTTCCCGTCATCTCAAAATATAGTTTTCTTATATTTCACTTTCTTTCGTCTCATCCCAGTGTTTGCGCTCCAGGTTTATTTCCGTTTCCGTTTCCGTTCCCGTTCTTACATGTTTTACATGTTTCTCTCGGTCGGATCATAACGTCATATCTCCCTGTTACGTATACAATACCATCTTTTTTAAGATTTGAGGATTAGTTAAACTCTCACTCCCGCTCACGCCGCATTCTGATCGACAACCGCCTATTTTTTTATTATTTTTTTTGTCTTTATTTTTACAGTATTCCGCCCATTCTTAACCTCTTCCAAAGTTGTCGAGATGAAGGCAGAATACTCGGACGAACCGGTAACTTATGACACCCACGAGGCCACCATACTCCATGGATGGTCGGCTTGGTTTGGCGGTCCCGACGTCAAGATAGGCCCTCGTATCGCTCCTCAAATAGCGCCGATCACCACCGATGCTCACGACTCCTCCAGTAATCTCAGCAGTGATGCAATCCTCAACAGGCAACTTGAAGAAGAAGCCGGTCATGCTATCCAGTATCGTACTTGTAGCTGGCAAAAAGTGCGTCCAAGAGCCCAAGCTTTAAGCCAAAGCCAAAGCCAAAGACATGCCATCAACTAACAGCTTAACGTAGACGGCTGCATTGTTGTTCTCCGAATATATCTGTCTAGTGAGTTTTTCAATTTTGGGGTCTTCATTCTAGGATCGATCCTCGGGTTTTTTTATTAAAAAAATTTAAAAAAAAAAAAAAAAAAAAGATTGAAATTGAGAACTAACAAGACACTAGGCAATAATGAGTTTCCCTTGGTCATACAGCGTCCTCGGACTAGTCCCAGGGTAAGCTTTTTTTCTAGTTCCGGAGCACCTGGTTTAGTCGAAGCGTACCTGTTACTGATGTACCATATAGGCTTATCCTCACCGTAGTTCAGGCTCTATTAGTTTTATACACGTACGCTATCCGAGGTCTTGACTCGTAATCACCGAGTATTTCTGCTAACCGTTCGCCATTTAGTTCTATCGTATTATGGGAGTTCTGTCTGCGACACCCCGAAGTCAGAGACGTATGTGATATTGGCCAGATGCTATTCTGGGGCCAGAAATGGGCATGGTATTTCACGGCCTTTATGTTTATCTTGAACAACACGTTCATCCAGGTAAGTCGATACTCCTTGCCATCATTTAGGGTGATAAAATCCAACCAATTCATAGGGGCTCCACGTCCTCGTCGGAGCCAAATACCTTAATACGATGGTTGGCCCGGATGCTGGTATATCTTGTCAGACAGTATCTTTCGGCGCCATTGTTGCTGTCATTTGCTGGTTGTCGTCGCTGCCTCGCACGTTTAGCATGCTTTCGAAGATTGGAACGGCATCGGCGGTGTTCACGTTCGTTTCGGTCATCCTTGCAACAATCTTCGCCGGCATCCAAGGCCATCCAGCAGGTTTTAATGCAGAGCCGGCTACGAACCCTGCTACCGGCGCAGCATTACCTTTCGGTAACCCAATCGTCACAGCCGTTCCTGTTCTTGGTACTACGTTCGTCTCCGGCTTGGGAGCTTTTCTTAATATCAGGTAAATCGGACTATTCCCTTCACGTGATACGTAAAGCTGACAGGCGTAGCTATACTTTCATTGGGCAAATTACGCTTCCTAGTTTTATTGCCGAGATGCGTGAGCCGAAGGACTTCCCTAAGGCACTTTGGGCATGTACTATTCTCGAGATTATCGTTTTCAGCGTCGTCGGTGGAGTGACATACGCGTTTGTAGGCAACCAGTATATGACCTCGCCTGCCTTCGGATCCTTAATTCCGCTATACAAGAAGGTTGCTTTCTCGTTTATGATTCCCACGATTATATTCTTAGGTGTCCTGTACGCCTCGGTCTCCGCTCGATTCATTTTCTTTCGAATTTTCCACAACTCGCACCACAAGAATGAACATACCATCGTTGGTTGGGGCACTTGGACTTTTATTCTATGTATGATTTCCACGGCCAACTTGTTAAGGTTTACCATTGCGCTAACGATGTCTTAGTCCTCACTTGGGTTGTCGCCTTCGTGATCGCCAACTCTATCCCATTTTTCAACTCTCGTGAGTTTCATACGATGCTTATGGGTCTTTAGGGTATAGCTAATCAGGCAAATAGTTCTCTCCCTCATGTCCTCCTTATTTGATTCATTTTTTGGTTTTATCTTCTGGGGCCTCGCTTATTTTCGCATGCGAAAAGCCGACGGTGCTGTCGCATTACTCAAGGACCGTTCATTCCGCGGATGGTTCGAGGGCATCCTCAACATTATCATTATCTTAACTGGTCTTTTCTTCTTATCAGCCGGAACATACGCAAGTGTCCAGGGCATTTTAGATGAATTTGCCCTGGGCACGGTTGGAAGCGCATTCCAGTGCGCAAGCAATGGCATTTAAACAGCATTTACACTTTCGAATAGAACAGAAGATACCCCGGGCGAATGTGCATACGAGCAGGATGATAGAAGGGAGGGATATTATCACAAGCCATACAATTCATAGATATACGTTAAACTTTGGTTAAAATTTGGAGTGGGTGCTGCAGTCTCAATTGAGGCCATGCAATTCGAATAGCTAGAATAATAACTAGTATGATTATAGAGCTATCTGCAACAATGCAGGAGAGATACCCAGGTTTTGGAATAGCTTAAAAAGATCTGCTGAGTATGACTGAGGATTACCCCAGAAGACCACCTGATTACCCAAATGTCATAATATAGAGCTCCTTGATAACTTATACTTATCTCCCCTAGGTTGCGTAGAAATCGATGACGACTGTGCCGCTAAGTGAACAACAATCCATAAGACGACGGCAATTGATATCATTCTTCCATCTTAGATAATAGCCGTCCTACAAACCTTATACCATAGAGATTAGATAAAGCATGTTCGAGGTTGAGACAAAAAGTACGAAGCCCCTTATTTCCATGCCACGCTTAGTGTTAAGCTGGAGACCCTATGTGATGATCTCTTACCTTTCATACGTCGTCGGTGTCATGTTTTGATAAAGCAAGAGTAACGACACTATCACGTGGGCGTGTTAGACGAAGCACAATAGTTGAGGTGAAAGAACCATGTAGTACGAATATAAGTAGGTGGGTAAGTAAGGTTGCACTTTGTCATTCCGAACTAGAAAGATTAAAGACAAATAATCATCATCCTTTCAATTAATTTTCATAGCCACAACATCACGTCTCTTGCTGCAATATGTGTGTGTGGTCTAAAGCTAGGTAAGCAGCCTCAGAGCCAAGTCGTTAGCTATCTAGGTAGTTTTTTTCCTATTGTTGCTATCCGCCAAGAAGGATTAATACGCCTCTGCAAAATGCGTCGTGATTACATTAGGTAGGTTAGGTACATATACCCAACGGTCCAGCGCGATCTGCTGCCTCCTATTATATCGCCGGCTGACACAATACAACACTCAGCAATCATCTGCTTGCATTACAGAGAGTCACACATAACATGTGCAAAGTTCCTGCACGGTTTCCATCTCGCTCACCAGCACATTCAACACCAACTACTCCGGGAAAATAAGGACGGCAGTACACAACAGTAGAGGCGGCAACAAGAAGTCGTCTGGACGACACGAGATAGCCTCTGTATATTGAACGGTATGGTCATCAAAAGTTGTCCCCACCTTATGATACTTTTCAACCCCAAGGGGACGCCTCAAAAAAACAAAAACAAAAACAAAACACAGGCCTCGAAAAAAGGCACTCGAGATTCGTCGTCGAAGTTTGCTAAACCGGACAAAAGTATAGAATTCCACATTGCAACACGCATAACAAAATCAAAAACAACATACAAGCCAGCCTTGAAACTAAGGGGTTAGGGGAAGGGGTATCCATAAAAAGAAGAGAGCATATCCTCTTCTCCTAATTTTTTTTATCCCGTTCGAACCGGGTCGTCATGAGCATCCCCCAATTTGAAAATAAATCGTCATCTCCTTTAAAAAAAAAAAAAGCCGCATAAACTTCGTCAAACGTTGGGAGTGAGGCATTCAAACCCATCATCAAGCCGATTCCATAAACCCACGTTTCCATCCCACCTGTTTTTCCAGAGAAGAACCCCCGACAACCTAAAACTTGAAGACGAAGAAAAAAACGGACCGTTATTCTAGTTCTCCAAAAACATTCGATCTACTCTCTTGTTCGGGCATTGCGGAGGTTTGGGCGTGTCTGGTTCACCAGCCTAATTGTCATACCCCAGCAGAATAGGCCACCATCTTGATCCGAAGTCTCTTCCTCCTAGGGATGTGCAGGCTTCTCGTCGTGCGTCGTACGAGCAGGCGGTGGAGAGCTCGGTAAAGGAATCTCGTGTGGCTCTCGTGGCTCTCGTACAGAATTCATCTCGGATGTCGGTGTTGCAACGCGAGCAGGAGCGGGACTTGTGGGCGCTCCTTTTTCATCTATACTTCCCATAGTCTCCACACTTCTTCCTGAGGCCAGAAAGCTCTGAACTTGGTTCTGCACTTGATCTCTTGGAGGGGACTTTGTGCGTTTAACCTCTATATTCTCCTTCGTTTCCCGATACTTATTCTTAATCCATCCGATAGGACCTTTGAGCTCTTCCTTCTCCCTAGTTCCGGCCTCGCTTTCCGCTAGGGCTGCTGCCACATCCGAGGACTCGCCGGTCCAGCTCTTTCGTGGTCTCTGTCCACTTCCAACCGAGGATGTGCTTAACTCGGCATGGGAATTGTTGCCGAGATTATGGGCTTGCTCACTTGAGAGGTCCTCCTTTCGTCGGGATATACGCCATCGATGCTTCTTCTCCTTTTCGGCCGCATCTGGAGAGGAAACGAGCGCCACCCCCTCCAGCTGCTCTACATCGGAACCCTCATTAAATGACGAGTGCAAGGACGTCGAAGGAGAGGTCTTGGTCTTGAGCGTAGTGCCGTTTTCTGTCTCGGCGTGGGCGGGACTTGCGGACGGGACCTGGGACGCCCGTGGTGTAGGCTCTGAAGGCGTTTCTATAGAGCTACCATTCTCTGCATTAGTAGGACCCGGGTGGCGGGTTTTCTGTTCTATCGGATCCGAAACTTCATGAACGGGGGAAACTGCCTCCGAATGGGGAAGCGAGACGGTCGAACTTTGTGCACTGGGGTTGGTACTACCGGGTAATCGCTTTTTGCGTAGCTTGTTAGGTTGTCGCCTTTCACCTTCAGCAATTGGGGATCGCTGGAAGAGACTCTGCAGATTCCTTTCCCTTAATGGGGTTACAATATCGATAGGAGGGCCTAATAATCTTTCCTGGCTTCTTCCAGCTGATTGTGACCCTGCCGCCATCGGAGTTAAGAGTTGCGACGTCGCAGGAGACTGTTCGGTTACAGCTGACGCTTCTTCAGCTACCGTAGGAGGCGCGCCCGTAGTAGGGCCAGCGGGTGAAGGGGAAGATGGAGCTACCGAGACAGTGGGTGAACTTTGCCGAGGTTGGAATTTTCCGGAAGGAATATGAGGCGACTTCTTAGACGGAACCGTATTACTTCTTGCAAGCCCCCCGTTCGGCGTCAAAGCAGGACTACCTGGTGTGGAAGCACCATTGGAGTGGATTGAGTGCCGCGATGATGTGGAACGATTCCGCCGAATCATGCCATCCCTACTAACACTCTCGGCGCCAGCACTAGCACTTGAAGCAGATCTTGTAACGCCGGTATTGCGGTTCGGTGTCGCAGGCGTGACAACCGTCGGTGGGCCCTTTTCAATTTCCTGCTTAGTCCTCTCATCCGTGCCAGTACCTTGCATACCGATTAAGAAGTGATCTTGATTTTCAATCAAGAATATAATAACGCATTGGTTGAGTCGGTATTCCTCGGGTGCCATGGCATGTTGCGGATGCGAAAGCATTCCAGGCTGGAAGATGGCAGCTAGATTTTGGGCTGTCATTCGATTTTCATCTGCCTTGGCAGCAAAAACTGCGAGCAGATCCAAAATGTACAATAGGAGTTGTCGGTTGAGGGGGGGCAGCTCCTTAATAAGCTGTTGATATTTTTCTATAGCTTCAGCTTCGTTGAAATTGTCAACGAGTTGGGTACCTTCAGTGTCGCCGACCGCCTGCTTCGTGTGCCCACGCAAGGGATCTCGGAATCGTTCGTATAAATCTAGTGGAACGACGGGTTCTGGCAGGTCATTCAGGTACCGTCGGAGGACATTGGCAGCATCATGGACTGTATACCCATCCCACACAAGACCTTTACCATATCGATCGGGCGAGTCGAATTGTATTTTAAGCTCCTTAATGCGCTTCTCCGAGCCGCTGAGGCGGAATATTCCTTCCACGCCGGTAGCTATTATGGACCATTAGCTGAAGACTGGACACCTTACGACTTTGTTGCTAACCTTTTTCTTTTAGAAAAACACCACATTTGGCCACTACAATTGGTACGTATCCATATATATAGCTTTTACCGTCTTCGTCGACAAGTGAAATAGCGACGTTCGCGTATGTAATGCTTTGTCGTAGAGGAACACCAAATATGCCCTTAGGTTGTGATTCTATTGTGACTTTCAAGTTAGCAAATAAGCTTCTTACTGTGATCTCACTGTGCATTTCTTTCTTCTCCCTAACTGCCAAAAACAAGGTAGCTTGCAGGGCAAACCTGCTATTAGGAATACAGGCTGACCGTTCTGGATTACTCGACATATATGCAAGGCGGTATGGCATTTATTATACCAATAACGACATTTCAAGGATGGGGGTAGAGGACTAGTAGCTTGTGGGAGAAAGTTGAATAGAAAGCGATTGGCACGCAGGTCGGGTGAATGTTATGATTGCTGCTCTTACCTTGAGACTCTTGGTGTCTTGACCGAGTTTGAAAAGCCTTCCACCATGATTTCAGATCTCGCTTGCTTGGAGGGGAGGCAGGAGTAGTAGTAGTAGTTGTTGTAGTTGTAGTTGTAGCTGGCGGATGTTGCGGTGGTGAACTCATTTGGTGATGGTGATGTGTTTGTGGTTTTGACGGCGACGCAGTGCCGGCAGACGTCATGATTTATGACGCGCGGGCGACGGTGACCGCGACCGTCGGCAAGATTAAACAAGATGTCGTGACGATAGATGCGCGTTGATTTTGTAGGCGTTTGCCCGGGAACGGGGTTTGTGTTGGGGGAATAAGCAGTAAGATGAAAAAAGAAGCTTCGAGGTAGAGCGTGTAAAGAGTTGCGAAGACAAAGTCAAATGCGGGCGTCTGTGTGTGTGGGTGTAGGTTAGGTGGGTAGGTTGTAAGGTGGGCAGCAGGGCGGTTGGTTGATTGATTGCCGGTGATAGAGACCGGCGACAGGGCAGGCACAGGTATTACAAGAGGTACCTACCTGACCTAAAGCTGCTACCTAAAGCTGGCTAACCTAGCCTATTAATGAATGTCGGATCTAAGCCAAATGTTTCAGAGCGGGCTAGGACCTAATGAATGACCTAAACAAAATGGGACTTGAACAATTTTTGACCCGTCGGTGAACGGGGACGGGGAAGGGGAAGGGGAAGGGGGGGTCGTCTTTAGCGATTTATATATCATTTAACGCATACATATACGCATACGCATATGTATATGAATTTTCATTTAAATTTGTATTTTAAAGAGGTTGAAGATGAAGATGAAGTTGAACGCGGCGGCGTCAATTATGGGGATATTAGGTACCAGATGTAAAAGTTGACAAGAGAGAAACTAGGTCCGGTTAGGTTAGGTTGGTTGTAAGCTTTTGGTATTGTACATACCTATATTACCATAAAAGTTAAGGTATCATATTGTGGCTTAGGTACCATACTGGGCGTAGAATACAATACATACAGTGCACATCACTCTACGATTGTCACTGTCTTTTGAGTCTGGTACTAAAGTTAGAACAATAGATACTAAAAACCTACACCTACATGTTTATACCTACCAGGTGTCCATCCCGGGCCCATCCTCGTGCACATCTTCCGTTTAGTCGGTAAAAGATATAAATTTGTATCAAGCTCTTGACAATCATAGTAGTGTATGTATACCTCGACATAGACATACCGATTATCCGTACCATTACCCACACAGGTTATATGAGCCGTTTCCTTCATCAATATCATTAGCTCCAGAGCCCCTAAACTTCATAAGCTTCATACCTGCTTTAGAGCTTCAGAGCTTGAACGCTGCCTGTTCGTCAACGCTGCGAGTTTCACCGCCGCCTCTAACTTGATCTTTCTTTTACACTTGGCATTTCCATATTGGACATGGCTCAAAGTTACCAGCCTCGTATCTGTAGATGTCCCATAGATATAGGCTCGAAGGCTAGTCGAAGTAGAGTTGAACCAGAAACTCTCTAACTAGGTAGTGTACATGTACATACCTACCTAAGGTACCTACCTCCTGGTAAGGACTCGAAGCTTGAACAGATCGTCTAGGCCGTATAAAGAACTGTGCTAAGCCTCCACGTTGCACTAAGTCGCTTCCGGACCGCGGTACCGCCAACCCTACAATGGAAGAGCCTAGAGCCGGTCGAACAAAAGGGCACCGTAGAAAGGAAAGGGCATCAAGGGGGATCTAAGACCCACGCGTCTAGAAGGTATCTTACATACCTAGTAAAGTTCTCGTATCGTTCCAGACAAGGTTAACGGTCTAGTTCTGAAACATGGTTCAAGATGCATTTAAACGTTAGTTTTCTTCTCTTTACGGCAGCTAAGGCAAAGTAACCTACTTCCTTAACAAGTAAACTATCATAGGTATTCTATTATTAGCTCCTACCGGTATCATATGCCTATCGGATAGAGGTATGTATACCTTGCCTGGCCGAACATCGCCTTACCTTAGGTACCTAGGTGTAAACCCGATATTTAGCTCTGTGTATGGAGGTAACTTATAATAGGTATTGTACGATTGTACGTTAGGTGATTGATTCAACAGCTAGTGTGACTACTTAAGCTGGCTATTGCCACCTTACATAGGTAGGTAGTATTCGATATGCCAGCCGGTTGGGTTATCATGCTGTCAAGCGTCATATGCTACCGTTTCCAAGTTTTTGATAGGATAAAGTGGAAGATGGAGAGATATACCCCAACCTGCTCAGCCTCTTTAGCGTCTCTAGTGTACAGGACCTATTGACAAGCGCGAGCAACCAGGTACAGGTCGTATAGTGTAAGGCTAGGGAGAGGAGAGGGGGCGGGTCGCAGACGTATTGTACAATACAATACCCTACACACAACAGTATCATTAAAAACACGACCCATCCACTTTTAAGCCACCGCTACATACACACATACCGTTCGCATGAGCCACACCTTTTAACAAGTTCTATCATATTTGCATTTACTCTCCAGTCAATTGAAGGATGCAAAGCCTAAAGAATACATCTCTGGTTTCGCCTCAATTAGAGCTTTTGAATGATATAATTTTTAGCTGGGTGAATGTTTTATTTCAAATGTTATTCGAATATACACTGTACATGTAAGCCGAAAGAAGCTCGGAGGGGTATCACGTGATACCCCCAAGGCCACACAGAAAGATATTACATAATATCTTTTAAAGCTACATACACTTCTTCTAATATACTTATATTCCAAATCTATTTTAATGATGCAAAATATAAAAATTACATTATTAGTTTCGCTTCAATTAAGCCTTTCCAATGATATAAATATCAATTACATATATGCTTTAAATGTAAAGAAATAATGTTTTAAAATGCAATTGGTGTAAATTCTGTATGTGGTTGGTAGTGCGACTAATCCTAATACAAATTAGTATGTGTGTGTGTCAGTGGCTGAACTGGTGTCAGAAGTGGATGGGTTGTGTTTTTATTATTTTTGGGTCGTGTTTTTAATGATACTGTACACACAATACCCTACATTACCTGAACACTGGGGACACACTGGACAATACACAAGCAGAGCACAAGGCCATTCATTACTGTCAAACTGTCCCTCAAGACCCAAAGGTTCCAAAAAATGACGTCGATCTCCCCCTACCAGCCCTCCAGTCCTTTCACCGCGTTGTTATTGTACAATAGCGTAGCATCTCCAAGAAAAGCTAGGGTTGGGGACTTGTCCCTTTTGGCCAGCCGAATCCAGAGCCTCCTTCGCAACATCTATCCTATATCCGTACTGGCGTCTCAATGCAGCTCCTCAAATGCCTCCCATACCCGTGCACACATACGGAAGTACGAGTCTTAACTTTCCAATGTTGTTTTGATACCCAGGAGAGAAACTCCCGAGTGTCTCCCCCAAAACGAACATTGCTGGCTCTGAGGTAGCTTTCAAGCCCGCCACCGATCAGCGCAGGCAATACTTCATTTGTTTTTGTGTCCTCTCTTTTTCTCTGGTTATGTCCTAAAATTAGTAGAGTTCCTGTTTCTCAACCACCCCCCTTCCCCTCCCTCTCCCTTCTGGGCCCCCTTCGCCGTCAAAACTCCGGCTGGTAGCCGCAGATCGTCGTCTTATGCGACGGCGGCTTTTAGGTACTATTACGTAGACGGACATGGCTGGCGGGTCACATTGTTCAACCCCAGGTACGGAAGCATCTTGGACTTCCGGATCATTAGCTTTTTTTTTTTTTTTCACATGGAAAGCTTGCCCCGCAGATCGTCCCCTTTTTAGTATAATACCACATCGCGAAGCTTAGCTTTACTACGTACTTTACTACGTACGTACGATACATTCTGAGGGAGCCCAGTGCGTTCGTTCATCACTCATTAATTGACATCTCTTCATCTTGGCCAAGAGTTATATGCAAAAAGAGGCGATAGGATGCAAATGTCTCTTTTAGTCTGACAAAGCCAGTACGAAGCTCAAGCTTGAGTGGGTAGATGAAGGGGGAAAAAAATAAGGGTCCGACCTAAGAAGCTCACCTAGCCGATCCGGCTAGCGACGATTAGAAGTATCTACCTACCTGTAGGTGGTTAGGCACATATGGCGATATCTAGATGGACGATATGATCTGAAGATGATACTACCTAGATTGATCGATGTAATACGAAGGGTAGTTCAGGCACTAGCTCCTCGAACAAGACGTCATCGTGTTATACACAAAAAAAAGATGTCTTACTTAATTAAGAGAGCACGCGCACATATGTATGAATGTCTGTCTTTTCAGACCCGCATAGTTCCTCAAAAAAATAAATTAAAAAATATTAAAAAAATTGATGCCCCATTCCTCATCCAAGCAGATAGCATACCTAAAATACATACAGTTCTAGATCCGATTTCTCAGCTTAAAGAAACCGGGAAAATTCTTTTAAAATTCCTTAATAATGTAACAAATAGAGCATCCAGATCATTACCCTTTTAAATTGACCTTACAAAGTCCAAAGCTAGTATTAGGTAGGAGGTAGTCCAGTTTCGACTATGACAGTGGAATATTCTACGAAGTTTGGAAATGCCAATGAAATAAATACTCAAAACTTAAGCTCGTCCTAGTTTTCAACTGTAGTTGTAGTTTTATAGCTCCAACTAATACACACGTTTACCCGTGATTGACATATATTAACAACAATTCTTGTTCAATGCCTTGACAGAGCTGACAGTTGAAGTCCACATGCAGTAAATTACATAGGAGGTATGTAGGTACCTAGGTTCATTCGTAGGATTAAACCAAAACAATAATATTTAAAATAATCTCTCTACCAAACGTCTCACTACGGAGTCGCATAGAAGATAGCCAAAGCATCGTCAATTTCCAGGTTGTCCGTACGGTAACAAGAATGGCAAGTCTGCCGCATACATGTATGTAGGTACAGAGGACGCCGTGGTCCCAAATCTCTCATGCAACCAAGCCCTGAGCTACTCTAGCGAAGGAACCCATGATTTACCGTAAGCACCGACCAAGACACGCAAAAAAATCACAATGAAGCGGAATGCGGCCGATCCTTTCCCTATCCGCGGAACACTCCGTGTCCACCAAAAAGGGGTATTCGGCCGCCGTGGGAACAAAATGCAAACATGCCTGGGGAAACCTGTACCGTCCGTATACAAGTTTACGACGACCAAACCACAAGATGTGATGCCGTGTATTTATACCCCCACCCTTACGCCAGAGATTTGCGACAGATACCTCTGCGCTGACACGCAACTTACACGGAGGGCCAAGTAACGCCCTCCCAATCCAACCGGCATGTGCCCGAGAGACCCTAAAGTTTTGACCTGCGAAATGAAGAAAAAAGGGAAAAAAGGGTGGCCGGTCTGAAGACAACCATAGAAAGGAATATCTGGATGCCTTATACATATACCGAAAACAAAATGAAGTCGCCGCCCAAAACGCCTAATCATGAATCCCGTCGAGAACGATGAGACCAGCCATTGCTAGTCATGGCCGTGGGATTAGTCTTAATAACAAAAATATAAAGGCCGCGGGGCTTGAATAGTAGTAGTGCAATCTTTTTACGTGTCGTCATACGTCGTGAGAAATGGTGTCCCTTTAGGTGATCAAGCACCGATAGGAACACTCCGCGGTGTAACATCGCCGCTACGTTTTCGGGATAGGTCTTGCTGGGCTTTCGAAGCATTGGCGATCATCTGCAATTTCTTTCGAAGGGCCGTAAGCCTGCCATTGATCATGTGGATCACTAGAATGATGAGTTAATCGCTGTCTTCTATTTGATGGGTTAGGGAGATACATACTCTTATGAACAGCTTGCTGATCGTCCGGATTGATATCGGATGCGCCTTCGCGAACTAAATCGCGTTCGGCCTTCGAAGAACCAGACAGCCTGCGTTTTGAGAGGTCTTCGTCATTATCGAGCACCGCTTCAAGCATTCGAATAGCGGTTAAATATGACAATTCACATCCACTCAAATCTTCGTTGGCAATCTCGTTAATAGCAGCAGCACGACTCATTTCAAGCGCTCTTTCATACATTAACTTCTCGGCGCTAAGACCAGCAGTCAACACGATGCCATCCGTGCTCGAGGTACCAGTCGGAAGGAGTTCCAGCTGGTGGTTTGCAGGGTGGCTTGGATGGTCCTCTGGTAGCTGCTTCTGAGCTTCGAGAAGCTTTAGTCGCACTACTTCAGCCTTCTCCAACGTCTCGTTGAACCGTTTACGGACCCACTGGACAGCGGAATTGACCCTTGATATTAAGTTCTGGGCGCTCATTGCATCGCGATTAACAACGTGCTGCGAGGAACTAGAATCAATGCGATTCCTGCGCGTCCACCAGATATTTGCAATGTCCATAGACCTAGCGAGAAGCGAGAGAGCTTTCACGTAAAGTACCAAAGCCTCCTCTGAAAGTGACACGATCGCCTCCACTGTAAGACCATCGTCTTCTTCTAAAACCACCTTCTCAGCGGGCACTCCGCCTAAGCCATGATCCATCGAAGGTGCCAACGGGACTAGCTGCTTATACTTTACTTCGGCAAAGCCCCAGACAACGTCACTTCGTGTCGCATAATCTTCGATGCACTGCGCGACACGTAAATCTTCATCAATGGGACCACCTTGACGTCCATCCGTAATGAAGCCGACAGGAGCGGCTGGAGTGGGATACGCCGGAAATGCATTATACGGGTTTGGAGGGGATGTGCCTTTGCCAAGTAAGTGCGGTGGATACTTGAAGCCGAAAATCCTCAAGCTCGCATCTGAGATCGCATTATAGATTGCAGAAGTTGTAGAACTAGGGC
The DNA here is from genome assembly GCF_022478825.1 of Daldinia caldariorum. NCBI lineage: Eukaryota > Fungi > Ascomycota > Sordariomycetes > Xylariales > Hypoxylaceae > Daldinia > Daldinia caldariorum. The sequence goes on along the minus strand of NW_025953046.1, from coordinate 465,671 downwards.
TGCCAGACATATTCTTTTCGTAGGAGCCTCGCCGATAATGATCGGGTCGTTGCCTGCCTTGCGCTATTTGGAGCGCGCTGGACGGCTGAGCAGGAATTGCGCCCGTTGTTGAAGTCGGCGTGCCCTGCTGAGTAGCACGACGAATAATTTGTCCTGACCTAGAAGATGCCGCCTCCGCTTGTGCTCCCTTAGCAGCCAGCTCATCAGCAAATGCGTTCACCTCCACGTGTTTCTTTTCTACTACAACGTAGTCTCGCTCAAAAGCAATCTCCTGTGCAGCTCTTTCTTCTATTGCAGTGCGCTCTGACCTAGTTCTACTCCTTCTGGATTCTTCGTAAGGTGGAAATTGGCCTTGCGAATAATTATTGGCTGAAGCGTTAGACAATCCGCGCTGCCGGCGGTCTTCGCTATAGGCGCCTCGTGCAGGTGCGGAAGTGGAAGGTTTATTTTGCGGTCGTCGAATACCCAGGCCCGGCGCGATCTCGTCCCTAGGGGATTGGGCTGTACGAGATGCGCCTTGAATCTGTGGATCCCGGTCCTCAAACTCGGCCGGCGACGCTAGAGGCGACGATCTCAATGGCCTCTCGCGAGGCGACGAGGAGCTATTGTCCTGACCTGCTGCGTCTGATTCAGTGGCATAGCGACGATGAGTTGACATGCGTCGCGGGATTACATCCGAGTCATCAGTCCGCGAGCTGGCGCGGATTTCTCTGGACGGAACTCTCTTGACTTTGGGTAAGTCATCTTCAACTAAGCCCGGGATTTCATCTGAAATGACCTGATGGCTAAAGAAGTCCTCGAAGCTTAGCCTTTCTACAGGGTTACGCTTCAAAAGCGCACGAATCAATGCCTTAAGTTCCAGGCTAGCTTGGCAATCCCGCGAGAACTTGACTTGTGCGTCAGAGCTTTCGATTTTCCTGAGAAGTTCAACGTGATTACCAGCTCGGAATGGTGGCCTGCCGGATATCATCTCGTACGCAACGGTGCCAACAGACCATAAATCTGCTTTCGCATCGTATCGCTCGTAGCGCAGTATTTCTGGCGCCATATAGAGAGGAGATCCGCAAAGCGTCTCGGCAAGAGACGTCGCTGGCAGAACACGGGCGAAGCCGAAGTCCGCCAATTTCAGCATGGGTAGAGATTGCAATCCAACAGCCGGTATCAACGAATCGTCGCTAGCACTAAGGATAAGACGGCCGCTGTTCGACTCTCTATATTGAGGTGATGGAAGCAGCAGGAGGTTTTGAGGTTTGATATCCCGATGAACAAAGTTGCCTTCTCGAAGGAACTTCAAGGCGCTAGCAAGTTGCTTGAGGAAATGACGGATGACAACTTCGTGAAGGCCAGCACCGGGAGTGCTAGGATATTTTCGCACCATATCGCGAGTTGGAAGAAATGTGGCGTGGGCATCTCGCTTCTTTATGAATAGTGATAGATCCCCCAATTCGCAGTATTCCATAATAAGATTGATGTGGGTTGTGGACTCGATGCAGTCATGAAGGGCGACAATGTGCGGGTGTCGTAAGTTCTTGAGAATCTTTATCTCACCGTAGAGGTTCTCTTTCAGTTTCTTGTTTAATCGCGCGAGTTCAACCGATTTGATCGCGACCAAGGCGTTGGAAACCTGTGGCATTTCCATTAGCTAGACTGTCGTCACCTCGAGTATGACTCACGATCATTATCAGGAACCGTGCGACCGTCGCTGATCCGAACTACGTGCATTACAGGAACACCAAATTACATCTCTACAGAGAAATAAAGTACGAAACATATCATGATTAAACGGGCGTTTAGGGGTAGCCTTGGGGATACGAACCTTGTGCTTGCCCATATAAACCTGGGCGAAGCTACCTTTGCCTATCTCGGAACCAATGAGAAACTGACCGATGATATTATCAGCATTTCGAGCTCGTCGAGTAGATGAGCTCGGATGCGTTCGAGGGTCAGCCATGGCTCCCTGTGTAGGTTGGCTTATGACAGGAAGCTTGGTTAATGCAGCCCGGGGGCTTATAAGGGAATCGGGATGAGGTCCGTAACTCGAGGTATCGTCATGTACACATGTAGGACAGGTACGAACGAATGGGGCTGCGGTTTGTCGATGGAAAAGGGGGTAAAGATACCACGAGGCAAGGCGTTGAGGAAATCGAAGAAAGGAAGTCCAGTTGGGAAATTCGCGTGTCTCTAAACTTAAGGCTTAGGTCAGTTGGGACCTGGGACGTCAAAGTGGATGTAAATGATGTACTCTGTAGAGGCAGGGTATCCGATAGGTCTGGTCGGCGGAGAATCGAGGCCCTTTGGGGACAGGAACCTTGAAAGGCGGGGATGTGTCTGTGTCACCTCGAATGACAGACACAGAATGATTTTAGGCCACAAGGGTTACAGCGATGGGAAGATCTTGTGTCTCGTTCGTGTCTCTCGACAACCAGACAGACAGACGGACAGACAGACAGACAAGACGCTTTGCTCTGATGTCCCAGGTGTTGAACTAGGGGGGGTGGCAAGAACAGGCAACCGTTGAAGGAGAAGAGGTAGAGGAGTCAGAAGCGGAAGTAATAGAAGTAGGATGCAGAAACAAGAAGCAGATCTAATGTAGGTCTACACAGTAGGTCTACCAGAATAGGTACCTACCAGGTATAACACAAGAAACCTGACGTATGAACCGTAGGTAGACTGTAGCTGTATGTAGGTACCTGGTGTGGTGAACAAGGGGGGGTACTCAGGGGGGAGGGGGGGTTGATAGGTTGATAGGTTGATGGGTTGATGTGCGAATTGCAAGGGAGTAGTTAATGATAGCTGCGAAGTTCGCGAGCGGCAACTACCTGGAGGCTAGAGCTGCAGTTCCGGGTACGGGATTGGAATAAGAGGTACCTAAGAATAAGTACCTAGCTCTTTCTCTAGGCCCGATTTGGATTGACCGAAAAATCAATTGAATGACTCGGTCAGGTCTGCACTAAAAGAGGTACTGCGCTCTAGGCTGTGTCTGTCTCTTTCGCTCTCTCTTTTCTTATTCGTTTTTTTTTCTTCTTTTTTTTTGTACTGTGACTCGCTCTTATCCTCTCTATTGATAACCTGATATGGTGATGACAAAGATTGATGTTATTTAAATAAGTTACAGGTTCAGGGCTCGTGCGTATAACACAATCCGCTTTTTCTTCTCTCTTTTCTGACTCGGGTTCGAAAGATTAATAATAGGTAAATCGAACGGGCTTTAGATAGATAGTGCGATAAGGACAAATTGAATTTAATACTATGTAAGAGGATAAAAGAACACAATTACAGGAAGAAGAATTCCTTAATAAATAAATGGTTTGGAGAGGGAGAGGAGGGGAGAGGGAAGCAATATTATGAAAGTGAAGAAGAAGAAAGTGGCAGAAAGGACGAGAGAGAGAAGGTGAAGAAGAAGAGAGTAAGAAAGTGACCGAGCTGAAGGCAATCTGATCAAGTTGCTCACGGGACGGAGAGACGAGGGATGGGAGGATGAGGAAACGGGTAAGGTACCATTAACTATTTAGTAAAAGTAGAACTCGCGACATGCGATAGTGAACAATGAAGATCAAACTCGTCACCCGTGACTCTTCAGCATGATAACATTGATAAGCTGGATAAGGCACAGAAGCATTGACAACTGCAAATCCAATCTAGAAGCCGATTCCGCTAAGCCCAGACCCACCAGGGTCCACCGTTTCTAGCTGCATCTAGCGAATGAAATAACGAGAAGCTTTTGCTAACGAGATGCTAGTAGATGCTAGGTACCTGTTGTATCTGAGGCGCTAATCGCTTGGATGCTGCTGGATGCTATGGTGCTACCTGTGGTGTTAGGTGTACGAGGTTATGCCCGTACGCGAGTACGACGGGTACTGATAGGTACTTACCTAGGTATATGCATGTACCTAGGTACATATATAAGACCCACTGCCTCTGGACATGGCAGACATGGATGATGAATGGGGACCAGTTTCGTTTCCTCTCCACCCTCTCCCCCCCCAAGCTCAATTGTCGAGGTCTTCATGCACGCGCTGGAGTATCCAAGTATCCACTAGCAATTGATCATCGTTCCAAACTTAACCATTTCCTTTGATTCTTCCGAGTCCCATTCTGGGGAAGGCGGTCTACCACTCCAGTATTCTTTGCATCCTTTCTTAAAAGCAACGTTAAGAGGAACGTTGAAAAGAACAAAAGAGCCAAAAAAAAAAAAAAAAAGAAAGAAAAAACATGGTTGTTGGTCACACATGTAAGAAAAATAGGGGACCATTGATCTGTGTTACTTCACGCGTGCTTTGCATCTAATATTTTTACATTTCTCCTTTACCTCCTTATTACTATTGCTTTGTAGATCCGAGGCCAAAGTCGCAAGCAACTACACCCATTGCATCATCAATTGTCGACCGCCTATTTCCCGATTACCTCAAGCATCTTATTGGTATTTTACAACTAGCCCAAGTCAAATTGCAATGAGCTTATTTTCCGTCATTCTTTGCACATACTACCTAGGTAGGTATGTAGGATCAAGCCTTGCCGTCTAATCACTCGACAAGGCTTGATCAGGGAATATGATGCTTATAAACACAATGATGAGGTGATGGAAAATTATCGAGGTAGACAACAACCAAATGAGCTTGAAACTAAAAAAGAAACCACTCGAACTATGTTATGCGTGTCATTAATAGTCTCTCAATGTGAAGCAGCAATGAGAAGCAGTAATGCTTGGTCACAAGGTTTTCCCAATTCGCTGGCGCTCGTCCGTAAGGTTGGCGCTTACGCTGTACTAGCTCCTATGTAGGACAAAGCAAAGCACCTATTCAACTTGAATTAATTGATATGAGTGAGATAAAGGGGGCATGAGGACCCCGGAGAAAAAAAAGGCGGCTTGTACTTTGCAGCGATCCGTCTTTTTCCTATCTGCTCCGTAACCGGTATCCAACTTTATTAGTCGAACATCGGGATTACAACTACTAGGCCAGTTACCTTAAGTTAAGAGGTTACTAGGAGCCCTCGTAAGTATTATTTTTGTTAATATTGTTGTTTCGTCTCTTATCAGCGATCGCAATGCATGGTATATTCCGCGACGCCCGTGTTGCTTCGCGCTAAGGTTGATGAGTTGTCTTAGTCTTTTGAGCTTCTGTTTCGATTCGTCAGAGATAATCGTTTGTGCATGCTTGCACAAGTTCGACTACCGAATCTCTACCAACACACCTACCTACCCTCCGCACTCTATTCTCAACGACCTACCTAATGTTAGGTTTATTTAGATTGAGGTGTCCCTCTTTGATTTTGATGTTGTCTAGGCACTGCTACGCACCCGTTACTTCAAAGCCCCTCTCCAGATATATTAATTCCGTAGCTCCCTTTGCACATTTCTACTGCAACGTCTCTCTACCTGTCTCGTGTCGATATCCCAAGCTTACCGAAGCTACACATCTTCGCTTTTTGTGTGTGGGTCCCGCTGGACGGTATGCACGTATTTTCGATCCGAGAGCAAATCGGAAACCCGAAAACCATTCTTCATCATCATTTGTTTGCGACTCGGTCGAATTTAGCTTGCTTGCTTACCTGGTACCTAGGTTCGAGTCTGGAGTCTGACGCTCGCTTCAATGCTCACTTTAAGGTCCTGTTCCTGACTTACCTGATGGAAGGTAAAATTGAAATAATGACAAACTGCTTCATACATAGTACATAGGTAGAATATAGAATATCGAACAAGCTAGACAAAAGCAAAACTACCTAACCTAACCTAACCTAATGACTCAGACCTCTACCCAACTATGTATAAATCATGTAAGTTAGGTAGATTATGTAGATGCATAGATCCAATGACGCTGCGTAGACCCCTTGACAAGGTTAGGTACCTCTAATCAGCTAGTATTGTATTGTACGTAAGTGTGCATAAGACAGACTTATACCGACCTTAGTTTGAAGTTGCCAGAGATTGAATCGAAAGAGCGAAAAGCATCCATGCAGCCTGCAGGATAGCTGCAGCCCCCGGTCCACATGAATTGTGAGACACGTCTACTACATCAAGCTAAAGCACATGTACATAATGTAGGACTTCGTTGAGCTGGCTAGCCTGCGGCTAAGCTATCACTCTACCTAATCATTCTAAATCACCTCTAGCGAATGGTCATACAATACGGATCCGTAGACAGGTGCAAAGAACTCATGGCTGCCTCGTATCAGCTGTTCCATTAACAGTAATTGCTATGCTTCCCACAAACCACCGTTACCCACACCATGCGCATTGCCGCATAGGGCCCCCCGCATTGCCGACTTGGAACCAGGGAATAGATAAACCGCTTCTTTTAGCGCGTACGATCCTTTGATCGCGAGAGATCCCTGTAAATTTTTTATTTTATTTATTCTTTTTGTACTCCGGCCAGGAACATCTATGGTAGCTCTCCTTGTAGTAGGACCTACATAGTACTACTACGTATAAGGTATGTAGTGGTAGTGCTATACGTAGGGAGTATCGGGAGCAGACACACAACCCTTTAGGTACCGGATACCTAATGGTTTTATAAGTCTGACAGGGTTGTAACTTGCAAGACGACACCACCCTGATGTCCTGGTGTTTACCGTTTACTATGTAGGTAGGGGGTCTCCCACCCTCTTACCACCCTTTTTCCACTTGTATTCAGCGCAGTGCGCCTTGCCAACGAACCGTCGTCGCGAGTCTATGTCCCAATCCAGATGTACAAATCCGATTCTATTCCGATTACTTGATACGGGCTAAAGAAGCGGGGTGTTAGTACCTAACTAGCGGTAATGCGCCGCAAGAAATCAATTCTCCAGTCCGACGTGGACGTTCTCGTGTTGCTTCATCTTTGGTAGCTCCTGCAACGCATCGCCAATGATGGATATGGCATTTCGAAGTTGTGCTTCCGAAATGACCAACGGCGGTGCGAACCGGATGATGTTCCCATGTGTCGGTTTAGCCTGATCTCCGGGTTAGCCATGTGTTTTCCTAGGTACACTATGTTGCAAAGAATTGAATATGGATTGTCTACTACCAAACTTAAGACTTACCAAAACACCCTTCTCCTTCAGGAGAAGACAAAGGTCCCAAGCTGAGTGGCCATTGGCCTTTGATTCGTCAATTACAACGGCATTTAGTAATCCCTTTCCACGGATAGTCTTGATGATAGGCGAATTAAATGATGCCAGACTATCGCGGAAGATGTTACCAAGCTTTTCAGCCTTCTGGGTAAGCTTCTCCTCTTCCATGAGCTCGAGAGCACGTATAGAGACAGCGCAGCCTAGCGGATTTCCGCCATACGTCGAGCCATGAGTTCCAGGCTCTACAACAAGCATGATCTCTTTACTACTGAGGACGCAACTGACGGGATACATGCCACCAGAAATAGCCTTCCCCAAAGTAATCATGTCCGGCTTGATGCCAGCCCATTCAGAACACAGCATCCGACCTGTGCGACCGATGCCCGTCTGAATTTCATCACAGATCAAGAGCACATTGTGTTTCTTGCATAGTGCGTGCACTTTACTCAAGTAATCCTCATCGGGGACCACTACCCCCGCCTCGCCCTGAATCGGTTCGACAATGAATGCAGCGGTCTCACGCCCATGAGCCTCAAGTACCTCCTCCAACTCTGCCACGTTGTTGTACCGAATAGGCTTACCAGTGGAGGGGGATATAGCACCAATATTTGGAACGTATGGTCCGTAGTTATCCTTCGACTCTGGATCGGTGGATAGAGTCACCGCCGTCATCTACCTATGGTATTAGAAAATACGAGCAAATTTACACGTGCGTAAAACCTACCGTGCGGCCATGGAAGTTTTCTTCCGCACCGAATACCAAAGCCTTGCCTTGGGGCACTCCTTTAACCTTATAGGCCCACTTTCGTGCAATCTTGATAGCCGTTTCTACTGCCTCCGCTCCTGTGTTCATCGGCAGGACCATGTCGTACCCGAACATCGCTTGCACCTTTTCCGCCCATTTGGGAAACACGTCATTGTGAAATGCCCTGGAGCTTAAGGTCAACCTTCCAGCCTGTTCGGTGAGAGCTTTCACTAGCTCCGGGTGACAATGGCCTTGGTTCACGGCGCTGTATGCGGAGAGGAAATCGATATAGTGCTTGCCTTCAGGGTCCCACACGTCAACACCCTGCGCGCGAGCGAAAACGACAGGGAGCGGGTGGTAGTTATGAGCAGCGTATTGGTTCTCTGCCTGAATGGCAGCCTTGGTCGAAGAAGAATGATATCTAGACGAAGTCGCCGAACCGTTCGAGCCGTTCCCTAAGGACGTGGTCGAGGCATCTGCGTGAGGAGACATGGCTGTTAAAAGTGTAGAGCCGGGAAAGAAAAAAAGACAAAGACAAAAGTGATAGGTAAAAAGTTAAATTGGGGATATAGACCAAAAACTTGTCTCGAGAAAAGGAAAGAAAGATAAGTTGATCAGAAGTCAATCTATTACTGGAATAGGATGTTGACTTGGAGGATATCGTTGGTTCTTAAAGAGAAGAAATAAGTCAAAAGTTCGAGAAGTTAAAAAGTTGGGAAAAGGGCAGAAATGGGTTAAGGGCGGGGGCGAGTCTGAAGTCAAGAGGTTATAGTACGTAATAAGGAAACGCGGACTGATAGCCACTAAACCCCTAAGTGCAAGTCGAAGCGGCTCGCCCACTCGCGGCTGCTGCGATGATGACAAGTTTGCCCGAGTCTGAAGTCTTAAAGTTAGTCACATGAGGTGAAGAATTTGGTCTCTGTTGCCGAAGGAAAGCGGTCCTTGTCGACAAGGACTAGGACTTTTAGACTTGAAAAACTTATGATGCTTGCTGCTTTTTATTATATTCATTACTGATTTTATCCTTGAAGCCAGAGAGGAGCGGGATGAAGTTTATTATTTTCGGTCTTAATTTTAGCGGTGGAAAAAAAAAATTTTGAACTTCAGGTGGTATCTAATTCTGACAGACGAAAAGAAAGAAAGAAAAGAAAAGAAAAGCAAAAGATAAGGGTAGGTAAGTAAGCCATTGGTTATTCCCATCGTATTATACAATACAAAGAATTGAACCGTAAGACCCCCGGTACCGCAAATTTCGAGAGGCGGCTGCAGTACAAAAGTGACCGCCGAGCCCGAGGAGGTCACGGATGCCCGAATAATCTTCAATCGGAGGCCAATCAGAATTGGGTTATTTTCAAGTTGGCCAATAGTTATCAACGTGTATTTTGTTTGTGGGGGTGGTATCCGACGCTGCTGCATCATCCCTTGCCTTGGCAGGCGAAACATGGTGAGATGAACTATGCTTTTATCGGATCATACGATTATCGAAGCAAGCCTTAAAATCCACAGCTGTAGTCAGCTGTCCGCGCTAAGCCTGCTGTAGGAGGTTTATGTACGATCCGACGATGCATAACTTTCCCATACATAAATAATAATAATGCACAATACCCGATACGGACAGCTCCGAGAAATCCCAAATCTGGATTTGAAGAATTGCTGCTAACTACCTACCTACCTAAGATACCTAACACATCAAAATGCCAGGTAGCCTTAACTCGTCTGGCCGGACATTTATATATTAATATTTTCACTTTTCAATTCTTGTCGTTCCTTAGAAGTTGACTAGACTGAAATGGGTGGATGAGATTCAAATAAGACCTTCGAGACCTGAACATGAGCTCAGGGAAGAAAAAGACAGACGCCGGGGCATCCAGCGCTACAAAAAGCACTACTAAAAACCATGAAATTACCGTAGGTGCTGTTCAAGCTAAGGATGCTCTGGCGGTTATATTCGCTGTCCGTATTATAAATGCTCTCTGTGTTCGCACCTTTTTCCAACCGGATGAGTATTTTCAAGCTCTCGAGCCAGCTTGGAATCTGGTATTCGGAGAAGACAGCGGAGCATGGCTGACCTGGGTATGTAGAATACCCCCTTTTCTCTCAACTTATTCATATTCTGTGTGCTTGGGTATTATCTACTTGGTCCGTTTGATAGCCTACAGCTAATGCCTGGAAGGAATGGAAGCATCAGCTTCGCTCGTCTGTCCACCCTGCTGTGTTTGCCATTGGATATTGGATCGTCCAAAATTTCCAAGGTTCAAAGATGCATCCAGTGACCAAAACTAAATGGCTTCTTGCAGCGCCTAAAGTCTTACAAGCAGGCTTCGCTGCCTTGAGCGATTGGTATTCGTGGAGACTTGCAGAGAGGCTATATGGTCGAGGGAGTGCTGCTGCCTGGTCTGTTGTAAGTGCTCTGGGTCTTTCAAAATTCTCCAATACCAAAGTGACTCATAATCATATGTAGCTTTTGATGGCATTGGTCAACCCCTGGCAATGGTACACATCAACAAGGACATTCTCAAACTGCTTCGAGACTACCCTGACGGCCATGGCCCTCTATTATTGGCCCTGGGAAATTCTAGGTACGGAGGACGACGAGAATGTCGAGTCCAAGCATTCATCAATTCCTATCCTCCAGACCTGGGGTCAGATTAATAAGTAAGTCCTTTGCTCGAAATAACTAATACCGTATACTAAATAATAGCTATGAAGTCTTCGATTGTCTTTGATACTAGCTGCATTCGCTGTTCTCTTGCGGCCAACCAATATCCTAATATGGGCGGCTATTAGTACCCTCACATTAACAAGGGCGACACTCAGTGGGAAATCACCGCTTACTCTAAGGAACTGCTTTATGATCTATAGGGAGGTGGTATTTTGCGGGTACGTAAATTATATCGTACTATACGTTTTCCCCTCAGCTCTAACCTTCATAGGTCATTTGTTCTCGGACTATCTTTATTGGCCGACCGCCTATACTATGGAGAGTGGACATTCCCCCCTTTAACCTTCTTGCACTTCAATGTTGCGCAGGACCTCGCAAGCTTCTACGGGGAGAATGACTGGCATTATTATCTCTCTCAGGGTATACCATTGCTGGGTACTACGATAACCCCGTTCATCCTGAAAGGCATATACAGGTCTTTAGACTCGGAAAATTTGACTTGGCCAGTCGTAACATCTAACGCCCTTAAAGCACTATCCTTCGTCGCCTTCACAAACATATCTGCCTTATCATTTGTTTCCCACAAGGAAGTTCGTTTCATCACGCCGCTTCTTCCAGCTTTCCATATCTTGGCCGCACCCTACGTCACGTCCTTTTTCACCGCACTAAAAAATGCTACCTCTACTAGTTCGTCACCAACTTTGGGATGGAAGCGGACCCCTTTGCTCCTAGCGGGCCTTCTCGTGAATGCCATCATCGGCGGTTATCTCTCATGGCTCCATGCCGCCGCACCCATAAAAGTGGTGAACTACCTGCGTAGCGAGTTTGAAAACATTCATCCTAAGCACCTCGCGATCCCGCAACCGGCAAACGTATCCGTGGACGAGGATTTCTCGCAAGAGCTCTTTGCGCTCTTCTTAACGCCTTGCCACGCCACGCCGTGGCGCTCTCACCTGGTCTACCCGGCGCTGCGCGCGCGCGCCCTAACCTGCGAGCCGCCCCTCCACACCGCCCCGGGCTCCCTCCAGCGCCAAGTGTACCAAGACGAGACGCGGCGCTTCTACGCGGACAAGATCGGCTTCTTGAAGGAGTTGTGGCCTCGAGACGCTCCTGGCGAGGACATGGCTAGGTATATCGTTGGGTACGAGGACATCGGCCCAGCCCTATACGAGTATTTTGATCCCATGGGTCCCGGTGGTCGACATAGAGTCGAACTGGTGCGAGTGTGGGATTCATGGAATGGGCTCTTCACGGATGACGATAGAAAGTCGGGACGCTTGGTCGTCTGGGCTACGGGGTTTTATGATAAGGTGTCGCCCATAGAACCGTAAACTAGAATAGTTCATCGGAGGCTATTTGACAATTTGGATATTGGAATGAGTCAATTGCACCTCAATTGCACCCAACCTAAAATGTTTCCCATCATCGGTACCTAATATAAGACCACCACTACTACGTGACATGTGGCGTATTAGTATACTGGAGCAACGAAGTTTGGCGACGCATATTATGGATTCATGTACCTAGTTCTGGACGAATTCGGCATTGGTCTACTGATTACTACAAGTGATTCCGCAATCAATGCACTCATTAAGCGCCGACGAATTACCTTGGGTACCTGATAACAGGTAAGTTTCTTACAAGCAGGTCAGCAACATTGGCCATAGAATTAAGATAAATACACGCATTTACAGAGACTCATGACTGATAAATATATCGCGTCGAGGTTCATTACTTGTCTAAAACCACTGATCAAGGTCCATAATCAAGCAAAGGTTGGTTGATCGTTCCGAATGCACACTATTACTGTACCTTCAGATCTTGGTTATAGTTCAACAGGACCAAAGTCTAGTAGCCAACCATCATCGTATTAGTGTCCGGATGGTAGCATCTATGCCAAATACGTATATGAGCTTCCTTCTCGTTCGAGGTAATCTTTCTCAATTAGCCTGGAAAGAGGTTAGCCTAAAATTTACCAAGAATACCTAAACTTATCGAATAACTTACTTCTCGATATTCTTCTTAATCTCAGACGGTTCAATGGCACCTCGGCTCTTGGTCTGGTTGATTACCTCCGCAACGAGATTGGCGTGGGTCATGGTCTTGCGGCTCTTCATGATTCTCACAATCGCGGCTTGGCATTCAAATTGTCTATCTTGGGCGACTCGCTCGTGAGTTTCTTGATTCTCTTCTTTCGTTTCCTTAAGTTGAATCTGATTAATCTTCACGCGGTATTTAGGGTCGGAGAACGCCTTGTTAACCGTGAAAGTGTCTGTTGGGTTTACGTCTCTCCCTTTTGGATGCTTCGTGAGAACGCGGGTTTTCCCGCACGCTAAAGACTGCAAGGTACGATCCAGATCTGGTCCACTCAGACCAGTGTTCTCTGCGATCTGCTGATAGGCCAAAAACCCGTCCGGCTTATCCTCAATTTGGTTGAATAGCGTCAACACAACGGCCTGATAGGCACTAACCAGTAGTTCCTTCGGCCCCTTTCCGAAACGCGCTTTAACGACACAATGGCCGAGTGAATGCTTCCACGTAAGACGCCTTCCTGTGTGCTTGTTGGTGTAATATGATTCGAAGCGCTCGATTTGCGTCGCAACATCCTCTGGGAGGACGAGCTGAGTATCTGGATATGTAGGCCATGCTGCTGCAGACAGGATGCTCACGTTGAGGTCTAAGCTGCTCCTGCTGTGTCCGGTTCCCTCGCACCAGGATTTATACGAAGCCATCTCGTCGCGTGCGATCTGCTGATCTTTGAACATCTGCTCTAAGTTGTGGGTGAAATTGGAGCCACATTCATTTTTCAACTTCGCAAGCATACTTCTCTCCGCATCTGCACTCGCGCTACGTCCCATCAAGAGGCGTCGGGCCAAGTCCTGCTTATAAAACGCTTCGAAGACATCTTTGCCCTCAATAAATCGGAACAACTCCAGGGCTTGGTCTAATTGCCGGTCCAATTCTGCATCCTCATCACCGGTACTAGCCAGACCGTTTTGCTCGGCATCGACACGGTCTTGGGCATCAGAAAGGAGTGATTTTGGCAGAGTTTTTAAACCACCCCTGAGTAGCATGTCGATATACTTCGCAATCATCTCGCCAACTTTGGAGGTTCCAGTCTTCCAAGTGGACAGAACTTTCCGATCATTGATGAAGCTACCAAAGGCCTGCCGCATACTGTAAGTGAATTCATCATCTCTGTTAAAAGCGTCTCGAATCATGAGATCCAAGGATCTTCTGAACTCGAGTAGTCGAATAACCATTTCGTCGCCTCTAGAAGTGTCGTTAACAATAGCTGCGCCTGCTTCTCTAATGTATTCCTCCCATGGCTGCCTTAGCCTCTTTTGTATGCCAGATAAGCGCAAGAGATCATATAGGGCCTTCATGGAATCCAGAGCATTTTCGTCCAAGAGCTTGCTGATGCTACCACTGTCAAGGAGCTTTTCGGAATAGCTGTCAATCAGAATTGCATGGGCGTCTTCCATTAATTGCCTCTTCGTCGTGCTGTCAAAATTGTATGCATTACAACGGTAATCTTCACGTGCAATTAGTTTCTCACAGCTAGAAATGTAGACTTTCAGAGATGCACTGCTTTGCTCATCGGCGAACTCCTCGAAATACTTCTTGGAAGCATCTAAGAAGCGTCGCTCGAATGATTTCCCATAGATGTTCAGGATATGTAACATCGAAATGGAATCTCGTAGCAAAGCTGGATCAAACTGGGCGTTGGATCTTCGATCGTAGTCTACCAAATCACACATCCCAGCGAGCGTCTTGGCACCTGGGCCGCGACTTGACGGCTGTGAGGCAACGAATACCGTTCTCCTAAATAGCGTTATAGCCATGTCGTTAATCTGTTGGAACTCCTTGCTGCTTAGTAGAAACGATCGATCGAGGTAGCTGAATACTGATCGAATTGTAGTCTATATATATATGTTAACTTCCGCACAACTTTTTTTTGGTAACGACGCAGATATAGATTACCGATTGAGCATTCCATATAACCCAGTGTTTGTAAGTACTTCTTAATACATCAACGTTGGAGGAGCCGGCCTCCGCTACTATGGACCGTTGGAGGTCGTTCTTCAAATAGGTCTCGCATCGCTCTCGTAGCGTCTCATACAGTTCTCTGGATGCTCCATGTCTGCACAGGTCTTCTACCCCTCGGTAAAGTCTTTCAAGCGGTTGGCGGGGTTGCTTCTGCTCGAATATGGCTTGTAGAGCTTCGAGTAATTCTTTTCTCGTGGCGTCGTAATATTTTTCCAGATCATGAGTGTGTGAGGTCGTTCGCAGGTTTTTAATGACAAGCTTCTTTGCGCCCTTGTGGGGTTGGAAAGCAGTGCGAGGCTTCGTCAGATCGACGAGTTCGGGGCGTTTGCCCGCTACTTTGCTCATTCTCGAAACGACTTGGTCGGAGGTGTTGTTCAATTTAGTACGCTTCTGATCGGGTCGGTTTTCGGACTGTTGTCTAGAATGAGAATGAGTATCAGAGGGACCAACTGGCTTTCGTTTCAACGGAGTCGCAAATGAAGAGGACGATCCGTCGCGTGGCGGGCTTCCGGGCGAATGCATGGACCTGGGAGGCCCTGCAACTACTTGAATAGTCACACAGGCCTGGATTAGATATATTCTTGAGTTTTTAGAATAACGGGTAACGGATGGTATCTGTGTAGCTCGAAACCTTTACCTGTCGTTATGATTGTGTGATATAATTATTCAAAGGACTGAAAGAGTGTAAAGTTCGAAGATTGGAGAACTTCACATGATCTCGTAATAAGGGTCTGTGTACAATACTTACGTAGTAGTACGGGTGGGTGTGCTTATCGGGGTCTTATCGCAGGCTTATTGCGGGTGGGTGCGGGTGGAAGTTTGTATGGTGGACCGTGGTACAGTGTATATACATAGACGTAGCGGTGGCCTACGAATTGCGGGGCTTAACTCCGAACCAAGTTTGCACCTAAATCCGCTATGCATGAGGCTCTAGAATTTTACCCACTACCTAAAGGACCCACCATATCAATATTAGGTACAATACCTACGTAGTAACTTAATGGAAGTACCTAACCTTAGGTCGGTAGGTACCTATTCACAATTTCGTTAAGTACCTGATTCATGCGCCAGTTGAGTACCTAATTTATACAAATAGTTGTTTCTTCTCATGGTCCCAGTTAATTAAGTACCTAAGGTAGTTATTTGAGAAAAAGGCGGTAAGACAGTAGTTTCAGTAAAAATATCTGTAATGTGCTTACCTAAGGTACCTGTAAAAGAGGTGAGTAGGTACCTGTAAATATTTGATTTTAGGTGCATAGGAGTTTTGGAACCCCGGTCTTGGCTGCTTTATTGCTTTCTAAGCAGCTATTTATTATCTTAGGGGTGCCTGGTTTTAGGTATGTGCTAGTTGGCAGCTAGCTTACGATTTTGCATGTAGAAGCTTCTAAAAGCCCCCCGATTGAAAGGCCGCTACGTACTCCCTCCACTATTTTTTTTTTTTTTTTTTTTTAAACAAAAACGACATCACCACTTATTATCTCTTGATTCTTACTAATCCATTTTTTATCCCTTTTAAACTTCCGTCAATCCTGCACCTTATTGCGCAATTACGGTTACTACCTACACCCAAGGGTTGCATACTATGATCTTTGTCATCCGAAACTCAACTTAACGCGGTCATGCGATTCCGTGACCACTCCCAGCAAGTCCTCCAATTGACCGGGTCCTTCACGGGCTATCGGCCTATTCACGAACTTGGCAACGGTTATCTTAGCGCAACCAAATACTTCAAACAGCCATTATGCGGTAACGAAGAAGGATGGGGTCCTCTGAGCCCTTTTCGCTATGATTTTACGCCCTGCTTCATCGATATATGGGTTTTCGCCGTCGCCGTCTTCGGTATTTTCGGAGGAGCTTTGGCGGTGTGGTATATCTTGAGGAAGCGGAAGCCTACTGAAGTTTCTAAGGATTGGCATTTCTGGCTTAAACAGGTGAGCTGCTCTGCTTTGAACCTTTTCTAAACTGATCCATCTTCTCAAACGACATAAAACGAAGGCGCTTTATATTTACTGAAAAAATGTGCTGTAGTCGCTCCTAGTTCTCATCATCGCCGACGTCGCCGTCCAGCTCGTTATTCAGATCATCCACTTTCCTGCAATATGGCACGGCGATTTTCGCGTCCTTACTACAGTTGCTACCATCTTATCTCTCGGTGTCATTTTCGCAATCCAATGGCTTGAACACGATCGCATGAGGAATGCTAATGGTGTTGCTCTGTTTTACTGGTTACTCCTCCTGATCGCGTATGCTGTCAAGCTAAGATCCTTGATTTCTCAGCAGATATACGACAACAACCTGCCATACTTTGTTGCATACACTGTCGGATTTGGCCTATCTGTTATTGAATTCGCAATCGAATGGCTTTGGCCCAAAAAGACTAGCACGTACGAAGCCTTGGTTGATGAAGAGGGCGAGGAATGTCCTGTAGAATATTCAACTGTATTTTCTCGTCTCGCCTTTTCGTGGATGACTCCATTGATGAGGCATGGATACAAGCAATATCTTACGGAAGAAGATCTTTGGGGACTCTCCCTTAACGACAAGACCTCTGTGACAGGAGATAGGTTTGAAAAAGCATGGAAATATCAGCTAGAACACAAAAGCCGTCCTAATCTATGGATCGCCTTATTTCAAGCTTACGGCGGACCTTATATGCTTGCTGCCGTGTTCAAAGCTGTCAATGACCTAGCAGCTTTCTCTCAGCCGCAGCTTTTACGTTACCTCATTAGCTTCGTCGATTCTTATAGCGAGGGAAAGGAGCCTCAGCCGCCTGTTAAGGGTGCCGCTATCGCTATCGCTATGTTTTTTGTCGCGTGCATACAGACTAGCATGATTGTAAGTTCAAGGTAGAATATCACGTAGCGCTTTTGCTAATAATCCTTAAGGCCCAATATTTCCAGCTTGCCTTCACAACCGGTATGCATATCAAGTCGGGTCTAGCTTCCGCTATCTACAAAAAGTCACTGAAGCTCTCTAACGAGGCGCGATCTACGAAAACAACCGGCGATATCGTCAACTATATGGCGGTCGACGCACAGCGTCTTCAAGATCTGACCCAATTCGCGCAGCAACTTTGGTCCGCTCCCTTCCAGATTACGCTTTGCATGATTTCACTGTACCAACTTGTGGGCTGGTCTATGCTCTCTGGCATTGCCGTCATGATCATCATGATTCCTATTAATGGTTTTATCGCAAGATATATGAAGCGCTTACAGAAGAGTCAGATGAAGAATAAGGATGCGAGGAGCCGTCTAATTGCTGAAATCATCAACAATATGAAGAGCATCAAGCTCTATGCTTGGAGCACGGCTTTCATGAACAAACTGAACTTTGTTAGGAATGATCTCGAGCTAAAGAACCTCCGCAAGATTGGTGCCGGTCAGGCAATTGCCAATTTCACCTGGTCCACCACTCCATTTCTGGTTTCATGTTCAACCTTCGCAGTTTTCGTATGGACACGAGATGTTCCACTGACGACCGAGATTGTGTTCCCTGCTCTAGCATTGTTCAATCTTCTTACCTTCCCACTTGCTATCCTACCCATGGTCATCACCTCCATTATCGAAGCTAGCGTCGCTGTCGGCCGCCTGACAGACTATTTAACTGCGGAAGAGATCCAACCCGATGCCATCGTCGTTGGCCCACCGGCCGAAGAGGTGGGCGATGATGCAGTCGTTATTCGCAATGCAACATTCTCATGGAACCGTCACGAGGCGAAGAACGTTCTTCGAAATATCGAATTCAGCAGTCGCAAGGGGGAGCTTACATGCGTGGTTGGCCGAGTGGGCTCTGGAAAGTCGTCCCTCCTGCAAAGTATCTTGGGCGATTTGTGGAAGATCGAAGGTGAAGTGCGCGTTCAAGGTTCGATAGCGTACGTTGCCCAGCAGCAGTGGATTATGAATGCAACTGTAAAGGAGAACATCATATTTGGGCACCGATACGACTCCAATTTCTACGAAAGGACTGTCAAGGCATGTGCACTACTCGCTGATTTTGCACAATTACCTGACGGGGATGACACTGTCGTTGGTGAGAGAGGTATTTCTCTAAGTGGTGGACAAAAGGCTCGAGTTGCTCTGGCGCGAGCAGTATATGCGCGGGCTGATATCTACCTCCTTGATGATTGCTTGTCTGCTGTAGATTCTCACGTGGGAAGACATATTATCGATCATGTACTAGGTCCGAAAGGTCTCCTCAGTTCCAAATGCAGAATTTTGGCTACCAATACTATCTCAGTCCTCCCCGAAGCTGATTACATATATCAGCTTAAAGATGGTGAGATTGTCGAGAGCGGTACCTTCCGTCAGTTGGTAGCCATGAAAGGGGGCATTGCAGAGCTTGTAAGGTCTTCGGGTCAAGAATCTGGAACAGCGTCTTCATCGTCTACCCCTGAAGGTTCGGGAAGTGAGACGTCTACGTATATCGAACCAGATAATAATCAGGACAAGGAAGAGATCGAAGAAGCTCAGGAAGGCCTTGCTGAATTGGCACCCATTAAGACTGGACCTTCTGCAAGCTCGACAGCACAGAAGCGAAGAGGCAGTTTGGCGACTCTAAGGCGCGCAAGTGCGGCTAGTTTTAGAGGTCCCAGAGGCAAACTCGGTGATGAGGAGAACTCTAACTATAAGACAAAGCAAGCTAAGGAGCACTCGGAGCAGGGCAAAGTGAAATGGGATGGTACGTTCTTTTTCTTTCAGTCATTGTTTTATATGGTATGCGATTGGGAAGCTAAGCTAATAGTTAATAGTCTACAAGGAATATGCAAAGACCAGCAACCTAGTTGCTGTGGGCGTATATCTCTTCACTTTGATTGCGGCCCAAACGGCGCAGATCGGTAAGCTCAACGCCTCTCCTTTCATATTCTTGAACGAACAAGTGCAGAAATGCTGACAGCTGTTTAGGTGGAAACTTTTGGTTGAAAGACTGGTCAGATATGAATGGAAAAGCCGGCCATAACCCTCATGTTGGAAAATACCTAGGCATTTACTTTGCTTTTGGTGTCGGCTCATCCGCGCTCACTGTCATTCAAACTTTGATCCTATGGATATTCTGTTCTATTGAAGCTTCGAGAAAACTTCACGAGAGAATGGCAACCGCCATCTTCAGGTCGCCAATGTCATTCTTTGACACCACGCCAGCAGGCCGAATTTTAAACCGCTTCTCTAGCGATGTTTATAAGCTGGATGAGGTCTTGGCCAGAACGTTCAACATGCTCTTTGTGAATCTAGCTCGGTCGGGGTTTACTCTAATCGTCAT
The DNA here is from genome assembly GCF_022478825.1 of Daldinia caldariorum. Classification (NCBI taxonomy): domain Eukaryota; kingdom Fungi; phylum Ascomycota; class Sordariomycetes; order Xylariales; family Hypoxylaceae; genus Daldinia; species Daldinia caldariorum. The sequence goes on along the minus strand of NW_025953046.1, from coordinate 445,908 downwards.
ATCCGTCGGCACCCCCGCGTTCGTTGCATTAATCATACCGCTGAGCTTCATATACTGTTGGGTGCAACGATACTATCTCAGAACATCACGAGAACTTAAGCGATTGGATAGTGTCAGCCGCAGTCCCATCTATGCACACTTCCAGGAGTCACTTGGTGGCATCAGCACTATTCGGGCGTACCGACAGCAGGAGCGTTTTGAGCTAGAGAATGAATGGCGTGTTGACTCAAATTTGCGAGCCTACTTCCCATCTATCAGCTCAAACAGATGGTTAGCGATCCGATTAGAGTTCCTCGGAGCCATCATCATCCTCGGAGCTGCAGGATTCTCTATTATCTCCGTTACAAGCCATAGCGGTTTGACGCCTGGAATGGTGGGCCTGATTATGTCGTACGCCCTACAGATCACAACGTCACTAAATTGGATCGTCCGCCAAACGGTGGAAGTGGAGACGAATATCGTATCTGTGGAACGAGTCCTCGAGTATGCACGTCTCCCTAGCGAAGCCCCCGAGATCATCCCTGGGCACAGGCCTCCCGTTGCTTGGCCCGCGAATGGAGCTGTTAAGTTCCACAACTTCAGTACTCGCTATCGCCCAGGCTTAGACCTAGTACTAAAGAATATTAACCTGGATATTAAGTCTCGTGAGAAGATAGGTGTGGTTGGAAGAACAGGAGCTGGAAAGTCTTCCTTGACCTTATCGCTCTTCAGATTAATTGAACCGGACTCTGGACATATAAGCATAGATGATCTCAACACCTCTACCATTGGATTATTAGACTTGCGACGACGTCTTGCCATCATCCCCCAAGATGCAGCTCTGTTCGAAGGTACAGTTCGGGACAACTTGGATCCAGGCCATGTCCATGACGATACGGAGCTTTGGAGCGTTCTAGGTGAGTAGTTACATTAATCCCACCCACTCCCATTCGCGCCGCAGGGCGGAGAGAACACATGTGCCCGCGTTACCCTCGGTCCAGACCAGTCATCTCTCACCATCTTATTTGTACTAACATATCGTTTCTCATAGATCATGCACGATTAAAGGAGCAGGTAGCAACCATGGAAGGTGGGCTAGAGGCTAAGATCAACGAAGGAGGTACGTCGGTGATTTACGCTTTCTTTCGGCTCTTACTCCCCTCTTTTGATTATCTTCCCTGTCCCTCCGGCAACTTGCAGTTGTGTGTCCTCGCACAGCGGCAAATGAGACTCTTTGGCATGTTGATAGACGACTGCCCGCTTGCGTCTTCACCCATTCTTAACCAGGCCCCTGCATGATCGCCAGGTTTTTGCAAACCCTAGTGTCATTTCTAGCCACTCAGCCACGACTACAATCACGTTACTATATTTGATATGCTGGAACTAACACGCTTATTTACACAGGATCGAACTTGTCAGCAGGTCAACGACAGCTTGTCTCTTTGGCACGTGCGATGCTCACGCCGTCTAACATTCTCGTGCTGGATGAGGCTACAGCAGCGGTGGACGTAGAAACAGATGCTATGCTACAAAATACGCTACGATCTTCGCTCTTCTCACACCGCACTATCATCACGGTCGCCCACCGCATTAACACCATCCTAGACAGCGACAGAGTAGTGGTTCTCGACAAGGGCGAGGTGGTTGAGTTTGATACACCACAGGCGCTTATCAAGAAACAAGGTGTGTTCTACGGCTTGGTCAAACAAGCCGGATTAGATACAGAATAATCTACGCGTCACGTTGGGTGAGCTGTTTGCACTGTTTCGGTTTATTACATACCCTGAGCAAGCATTGCGTTATTACCAAAATATTACCGAAATTGAACCATCCAGTCGAGTCGGTGTTTTACACAGCCGATCTGTATATAGAATAAAAAAGCAGCAACTAAGAGTTTAATAGAAGGAGTACCTTAGGTAGTTATTGAATAGAGGTTTATAAGTCTACCCAGGTACTTAAGGTTTGATTTTTTGTCCGATTTCGAGGATTTTTAACCCCAACTATAAGCTCAGCGATAATTGGAAATAATTCAACTCTGCCTACCTAAGATAAGTCAATTTTTCGGACCTGTATTATGGGAGGATGACGTATTGAGGCGTCACGATAGCTCTTCAAATAGGTACGAAAAGGGGGGGGGGGTTCTATGCACAACCTAGCTAGATGCACGATATGAACACATCTCGCACAATATGATCCGATGTCTTCATCAACCTCTTGTAGCAATTGGGCGGATCAATGGCGTGAGGTAGCGAGAGACGATAGGATGCGTTTGTTCTGATGGATGCCGCAATGGGGCTGGCTACCTACCTGGTAGGTACGGTAGCTAGCTGATCGGCGTTTGCCCACTCTGTTTCTTTTTCTTATGGTTTTTTTTTTCCTTTCTGGCTGACGCACTATCTTCTTCATTCTCTCCGCTCTCCTAGGTAGTGAATCCCTTTTGTTTTGTTTTTTCCCGCATCTTACCGCGCCAGCTTCTGTGCGTTCTCTTGCATGCCACCGTCCTATCTAGCCGCGGCATGTATTACCTAGGGCTTCTCGGGGGAGACACAGAGAGAGGCTTGGCGGGGAACGAAAAGCGGCGTCCTCGATCTTTTTTTTTTTCTTTTAGTGACAATACTATGTTAGGTATGTACCACTACTTAGTTCACGAGCTGTGAGATAAGCAGGGGAGAGACTCTATACCTAAACTGTGTTTCTGTTGTGCAGAGCAGGAAGAACACGGTGAGAGGATAGTGGGTTAAGTGACATTTGCAATGGGCTATGCAGATTATTTTCTCCTTTCTCCTTTCTCTACCTCGGTGTTCCCTTTTAGTCTATTACCCTACGTTGTCTAGATTTGAGATAGCTTCTTATGGGGTTCCATATTGGATACCTGGAGTCAGTATCGTACAGTGCGAGCAAACGCGTAGAATTGTTGGCGTATTGGGTGGAAGTTGGGGTTGAGCTTCTCGCCGGTCTCTTTGATTGTTTACCAAATCAAGCAAATCAAGCAACTCTATATAGCATATGTCTACCACACATCCGGGGCCACCACTTATTTCTTACAACTTGTAGATAGGTATTGGGTGTGTAGATGGATGTTTATTGGGGGGGTGGGATGTATTCGATGGAGTACAATTGACTACCTAACCTAAGGTACCTACCTCTTACCTGGCTATAGTTAACCTACATACCTACCTCTAGGTTACATACCGTGTATGTACATGCAAATATATAAGCCGTTTTTAGCGACGTTACACGGTCTATGCCGTCCGCACATGGCTAACCTTATTTAGCTTGCTACTTATAACCGAGTACACGCTCGTACATGGACTTACATGGCCTTACATACCTACATATAGTCATGCAGCGATGCGCTATTGGATAGAGAATCTTGTCAATTTCCCGTCGGGGACAGCAGTGACCGCCGCAGCGGCACGTCTGTTGCGGGGAGGCGAGTGGGGAAATGTTCTTCATGAGAACTCGAAATGGTAACTTACATATTCATTTCTTACCATTTTCGTCCGTACACGTTTATTTCTTATGTACAGGTATACGCGATGTAATGGATGGTGGTGTTATTTCTCTGTTTGGTTTCTTTCTTTCCCGAAGTTTTTGTTAAAAAGGCTTGGCGATGTGCTGCCCTCGACATCACATCTCAATCGAGATCCGTGATACAAGCTTCTCCTGATAGGTGATAGGATTAAAAAAGGAAGGAGGGAGAGAGAGAGGAAAGAAAAAACAGGGGTCTATTTTATGCGGTTATAATTGCCTTGTTACTCTTTAACTCCCAGACTGCTTACCTTCAAGACTTATGGTTTACTTACGAAGTGAAAAAAAGAGAAAAAAAAAGAAAAGAAGAAGAAAATCTTTCTCGGGTCGGATTGCACCAATTCTCTTCGCTAACCTCCACTATACAGTTACACGTCTATCCTAAACCCGACACTATAGGAGCGTGTAGGCGTGTAAGCGGGAGGGGGGGACAATATGGCTGACTGATCCGCTGTTGGCTCAACACTTAATACGTAGTAACCATGTGCTCGCTTCCCAGCGTCATCTCAGACAACGGGGTCATGCAACCGTGGTCCAAAACGGACTGGCAAGGTCTAGGCAACTACCCAAGATATATAAACGACAGACACGCAGCATGCGGTCCATATGTCGTGTAACGTCAAGGGTTCCCGAAAAAGAGGAGGGGGGGAGGGGGAGAGTCCTCCTTGTCGACGCCACTTATACTGTAGCCCGACGGCTGGTTGGGAAAAGTTGGAAGCAGGAAAGATAAAAGGAAGAAACCTTATGGAAGGGAAAATAGACAGGAGGAGGAGGTAAGCCGAAAAGGGGAAAGGAAAGAATTGTCAATTCCATATTTAATGGACACCTAAACGGCCTAGACTAGGATGAGATGGATTATCTTAGTTATGAAAGTAGAGATTCTTCGTTGTTTTTTATTTAGGAAGTAGGCGCTGCTGGCGACTTATTAGATACGTAATACATGCCTACCTCCTAACCTAGCTCATCAAAGTCCAAACTACGTACACGTACGTAGCGTAGTATTATGCGGTGAAGAAATCTTCACCCACCCAATGTCAAAGACAGACAGAAAGAAAGAGAGAGAGAGTAATGTGTGCACACATGGCATGTAACACATGTCCTCATCGTGTCGAGGGGACGACGTGCGGCAATTCCTTACGGGTAAGGTGGGAGCTGGTAGAGGGGAAAGAAGAGCGTTCCTCCAACTTCAGGACCTTAATCCGGCTCCCAGGTTAGTTCGAAGGCGCAAAGGTATATCAGTATTTCGTTATAGTTACAGGTACCTATGTAGCCTTCAACCCGACTAGTACCAGTTTGGGATCAATTTAGGGTAAATCGTGGCCACCGGACCGTTGACATTCAATATGGATGACAGTTCTGATCGGAGAATAAGCGGGATAACAAAAGGGTACCTACCTTACCTTTCTTACATACCTTAGTTACCTGCTTTCATGCTTCTAGGTTTCTCTAGGTTAACTGAAGTAAGGTAAGTATTATTAAGTTTTATATAATAGTTACTATTTTCATTTAATAACTATATGCTTGTATTCTTCCTACTATGCCTGGTTTTTTATATTACTTTATAGTCATTATACCAGTGCTCTAACTTGGGTAGTTAGGTAGGTTGTTAACTCTTTATCAATAAATAAATAAATATACGTCTGACACGTTTAAATATCCTGGTAAGATAAGTTGAGAGAACGGCGAAATAAATCGGTGTAATTGTTGGTTGCATTATTCGAAACCCACCGTCATGACGGTAGAGAGTCCCAATTCGGTCCCTTAAAACCGGCTCAGGGTCGGATACTTGGATCTTCTCACATACATTACCGATCTAATGCGAGAAGTCACAAGAAGACCCCTGCAGGATCTAGGCAATTCCCTGCTGAGCACGTTGGGCCAAGTACTGCCCTCCACTAGCCCATTAGCCTTACGGATTAGGTCCAAGTAGACGTTTCCCGACCATGGCGCCTCCGGTACACACTCCTTTCGAGCCCGGTGGAGTGGTTAAACGCCACGGCTGCTGACACCTGCGGTATATGCTGGGGGGAGAGAGGAAACTCTCCATCGCCATTAGCTGTCAAGCTCACCACTACTGCTCGCATTGACTCAATAGTTCGTTGTCAGCAACCAACCTGCTGTCATTAGGAGAGGACAACGACCTAATTCAGGATGATTCGAGGTGAAAGTAGAAAGATCGTCTTTTCACCCATTTTCGCCAGTCATAATCCCGACCCACTGCTGTGACGTCCCAAGGTAGCAGAATGTATGTAACGTTGCCAAGTAGAAAAGGAGCAAGAGGCCAAAAAAGAGAACCCATGTGATGATACTGCTAGGGATTCACAATCCAATGCTTTTGTGTGTTGGATAAGGGTTCGAAACTCATGTTGGTTCAGCCCCATACTATGTACATATCTACCCATAAACTGACTACATCTGGGAGTTCGGACGAGATCGACCCGATACTTCGGTAAACAGGCGGGGCCATGGATCGATTGTATCATAAAGCCGTTACTGTATTTTTTTTTTTTTTAAAAAAAGAAGACACCGGGGAATGGTCCCTAAGGGAATAGTCCAAAGTCCAATAGCTTGTAATACAAATAATGGTAACCAAAGGGAGCTGTCCGTCAGCGCCCTTATGCGAGTTGCGAGGCATCTACTAGCAAATGACCAATTGGATTTGAACCGTGGGAGATATTCGAACTACCCAGTTCCTCAGGGGATACAAACAGTCAACACTAATGAAGACTAAATGATCACCCTCCAGCCTATAAGCTAATGGAGTAGGCTGTAAGAAAACTAGAATCAAAGCTGGAGCCTCCAGGAAGTACCAGTGGCTGATGTGGTTGATGATGTTGTGGCGGTCGCGGGGGGTTTATGAGGTCCAGAACTCTGACAGACATTTTCACGTAGGACACTATCAAGGAGGACAGGCCCTAAAAAGCAAAGACAGTTACAACGCTGTGACCGTTTCATGTATACGAGACAGGCTCTTCCCACCTTTGGTTATTACACCTAGCGCAAGCCCACTCACTAGCTAGTAAGAAAGACAGGATTGAGGCAGACGTATCGCAAGCAACGATCTGCGAGGTCCAGCTTGCGGTTAAGACATGCCAAAGTGCCGCTGAAATCATTCCGCGCGCCTAGACCCTGCTGGATAAATCGATACTTACCTCCTATGCGCAGGAGTATGCATCTGGCGCCTTTTATTTCGCATGCTGATCTGACACGGACCCTTTCTAGTTCTTTGATCCAAGACTGAGTAGTATGCACCAAGACGGAGTAGCATGCACCAAGACGGAGTAGCATGCACCAAGACGGAGTAGCATGCAATTAGGACGTTAGAGAACACGATCGAGATCTCGCTCAGGGCTTGCTCCTGCTTGGCTGAGCGAGGCGGTCCCTAACCTCCAGTGAACCGCTCTGCCGCGTCGTGCCGACGCCTTGCTTTAAAAAGCCCACCAGTTCCGAGCGAAGAGCGTTGCAACGGTCGGCCCGTAGTATATGTAGATGAACTCGGGGGGGGGGGGGGGGGGGGGAGTTTTAACGGGGGACGGGTTAGGAAAAAAATTTTAAGGGGCCCCCCGTAAAAATAAAAATTAACCAACGGAACCAAATAAACG